>NC_137817.1:1467539-1482539 GCF_963921795.1 Nannobrachium achirus
CAGACAGACAGACAGACAGACAGACAGACAGACAGAAGATAGACAGACAGACAGACAGACAGACAGGACTCTTGATGTCTCTGCAATAGTTAGGTCTGACGAGACTAAAATGTCAGGGAGGGACTAGCGGAGAAGAGATCCAGTAGAACTAAGACTAGTGGAGAAGAGATCCAGTAGAACTAAGACTAGCGGAGAAGAGATCCAGTAGAATTAAGACTAGCGGAGAAGAGATCCAGTAGAACTAAGACTAGCGGAGAAGAGATCCAGTAGAACTAAGACTAGAGGAGAAGAGATCCAGTAGAACTAAGACTAGCGGAGAAGAGATCCAGTAGAATTAAGACTAGCGGAGAAGAGATCCAGTAGAACTAAGACTAGCGGAGAAGAGATCCAGTAGAACTAAGACTAGCGGAGAAGAGATCCAGTAGAATTAAGACTAGCGGAGAAGAGATCCAGTAGAACTAAGACTAGCGGAGAAGAGATCCAGTAGAACTAAGACTAGTGGAGAAGAGATCCAGTAGAACTAAGACTAGCGGAGAAGAGATCCAGTAGAACTAAGACTAGTGGAGAAGAGATCCAGTAGAACTAAGACTAGTGGAGAAGAGATCCAGTAGAACTAAGACTAGTGGAGAAGAGATCCAGTAGAACTAAGACTAGTGGAGAAGAGATCCAGTAGAACTAAGACTAGAGGAGAAGAGATCCAGTAGAACTAAGACTAGAGGAGAAGAGATCCAGTAGAACTAAGACTAGTAGAGAAGAGATCCAGTAGAACTAAGACTAGTAGAGAAGAGATCCAGTAGAACTAAGACTAGTGGAGAAGAGATCCAGTAGAACTAAGACTAGTGGAGAAGAGATCCAGTAGAACTAAGACTAGTGGAGAAGAGATCCAGTAGAACTAAGACTAGTGGAGAAGAGATCCAGTAGAACTAAGACTAGAGGAGAAGAGATCCAGTAGAACTAAGACTAGAGGAGAAGAGATCCAGTAGAACTAAGACTAGTGGAGAAGAGATCCAGTAGAACTAAGACTAGAGGAGAAGAGATCCAGTAGAACTAAGACTAGAGGAGAAGAGATCCAGTAGAACTAAGACTAGAGGAGAAGAGATCCAGTAGAACTAAGACTAGTGGAGAAGAGATCCAGTAGAACTAAGACTAGAGGAGAAGAGATCCAGTAGAACTAAGACTAGTGGAGAAGAGATCCAGTAGAACTAAGACTAGTGGAGAAGAGATCCAGTAGAACTAAGACTAGTGGAGAAGAGATCCAGTAGAACTAAGACTAGTGGAGAAGAGATCCAGTAGAACTAAGACTAGAGGAGAAGAGATCCAGTAGAACTAAGACTAGTGGAGAAGAGATCCAGTAGAACTAAGACTAGTGGAGAAGAGATCCAGTAGAACTAAGACTAGAGGAGAAGAGATCCAGTAGAACTAAGACTAGCGGAGAAGAGATCCAGTAGAACTAAGACCAGAACTAAGAATATCCTAGGTGGGGTTGGTGAAAGGGCCTTTCTGTGTGGAGTTTGTGTATAATTAATACTAGTTAATACTTAATACTAGTTTTAAGTTAAAAAGGATGACAGAAATCAGTCGTGGGGAGGTGTGTGTTTCCAATCCATAAACATCAGGTTCCTGTATTCTAGACACATGTCCCAGCTTTGAGATGATGCAGGGACTGATACTCTCACTCTCTCTCTCTCTCTCTCTCTCTCTCTCTCTCTCTCTCTCTCTCTCTCTCTCTCTCTCTCTCTCTCTCTCTCTCAGAACACTTTCCTCTTTTGTACCAAAGCTTGTTCATTGACTTTCACTTGATGGAGCCTTTATTGAGCTCCCACGAGGGCTGTAAATTATACCTTCTATCAGGGTCTGTGTGTGTGTGTGAGGGGGGGGGGGGGGGGGGGGGGGTGTAAATGACTGTATGGGGGGGGGGGGTGACAGCAGGGGAATCATTGATGAAGACCCACCCGTCTCTAAGCCACAAGGGCTGCTACTGTGTGTGTGTGTGTGTGTGTGTGTGTGTGTGTGTGTGTGTGTGTGTGTGTGTGTGTGTGTGTGTGTGTGTGTGTGTGTGTGTGTGTGTGTGTGTGTGTGTGTGTGTGTGTGTGTGTGTGTGTGTGTGTGTGTGTGTGTTACTGTACACGTGATGACCCACATGTCCTCGTAAGTATAGTGGAATTATACGATTTACAACATAGGCCTTTAGCAGACGCTAAAGACAGCAACACACCAAAGTAATGCATGGAACGCATGGAGATAATAGGATCGTAGGTAACATACTGTACCATCAGTCTAACTGTAAAATAATATCCCAAACAATCTATAATCTGTACATTGAAACGATACACACTATAGCAGGGGTGGGCAATTATATTTTCCATGGGGCCACATCATGAACAACAGAAAATATTGTGGAGGGCCGGGCCAAAAGGCAGTGCTCCCCTCAAACTAAACACACAGATTTACCTCCGACTTCAGTAAATAAATACTTAGCTGTCCATTTTTTGTTGAAAACCCAGCATTCAGCATCGACTTCTCTTTTTTTAGCCACTTTAGCCATTTTTGATGAGTAAGGTAGGTCGTCTTGACTTGTGACCAGTTTGACCACCTGCTTGTTATTGAGACAACATCCAATGATCACACACACGTGCTGATGTACGCATTGCGTCCATATGTACGCGAATAAAATAATTAAAAATAAAATAAATGCAGCTTTAGTCCATGCATTAGGTAAAATTAGAAAATGTGTTTATTTTGTAATTTGCCATTAACCCTACGAGGGCCGGTCAGAGTGAACCAAAGGGCCGCATACGGCCCTCGGGCCGCACAATGCCCAGGTCTGCACTATAGGATACCAGATCTACAAATGAGCCTGACATAATTATGTTTCATAACGTTATATGTAGACAAAAGGGACGTTGTGAGCAGCATTCGTTTATTTCCATAGAGTTATAGTTTTATGGTCAAAAGACGCCCCAGTTTGTTCCATATCAGTGACAGTGAAGAGTGCCTTTCTTTACCAAGCCACACTCAACGTGGAACTGTCTAAAATAATTACATTTAGTTCAATCTTTTTTTAACCATCTTGTAAGCAATACTTTGAAACATGTCTGTCTGTGGAACATTAGTCTGTTTGTTTGTTTAATGTTGTTATGTTTGCCATAATCAGGAAGTCAAAAATAGAGCTTGCTCTCAATTGGACTTTCTTTCATCATCACGGAACGGAGCAAGATGTTTTAGAGATCTAGCTTTACTGTTATGAAAACAAGTTTGTGTATGCGAGGTGACGGTGGCTTATCTCCCGATTAGGGAGTCTTACTGGTGTTAACGGTTTGGTTGCTTTATTTGTGCGGCGATGTGACACACAGAGAAAAAATAGAGCTACAGACTCACTCAATAGCATCCGCCGTGGACTGAAGACTCACCTTTTCAGACTCCACCTAAACCTAACCTGACTGGCAGCAGTGCGTACCGCCCTACTTTACCATCTGAGATCTCTCGGGGAGAGTTGATAACACTCGTAAAGCCCCGGGCCGGACCAATCAGCGGCAGCTACGGGCGGGCTCTGAGCGGCTCTGAGCCAATAGAGTCTGATTGCAGACCACGTGGAAACCCAGGAGGCGGATTCTGGGTGTAACGTCATGCTGACAAGCCAATGTGAGTGGTTGGAGTTGGCACTCCCAGACTGTGATAGACAGACGGCCCCATCCAATCACCTGCTAAAGAATTTGAAAAAATGGCCCGCCCCTTACATCAGGTCTGCCGGAGTGATCCCAGATGATGGTAAGCAGAGCGATATGCAGCCAGGCATACGCACTGCTGCCACCATCTGGCGCAGTCAGGTTAACCTAAACCCATAGCACTACTGAAACACTCAATGACCATTCATGAAGCTAGTCAGCATTTGTTTTTAGGTTTTTTAGAATATTTTTTTTCTTTACTGATTATATTGGTTTTCTAGATTGATATTCATATGCATTTGTTATATTGTTCTTAATGTACTGACATATTATCTTGTTTATTGGGTTTCCTGCAGGAAAAAGTCTTGACCAGGGGGGATCTCATGGCGCGCGTGCGCCGATTTTTTTTGATAATTAATTAATTCATTCAAGTAATTAATTCACTTAATTTGTAATATTAATTCTAAATTTTGCCCTATAAAAAACACATAAATGTGCCCATGATGACGGAAAACACAACTAAATGAATTCCCTTATTTTAGACTAATTCTTATTTTTGCCCTCAACATAAAAGGAGAGGTTGACTCTTGTCTCTTGGCCAGGGGGGACAGATTTTAGGCCAGGGGGCCCCCCTGGCCAATAAAGTGCTGCAGGAAACCCTGATGTTTTATCTGCTTATTGTAAGTTGCTTCTGCTAAATGCCTAAACTGTAACAGAGAAAACATAGCAGATCTTCAAACTTTTTTTTTTGTTGGCTGTTTTCAGCAATCTTTCGAACATTGTCCTAAAAACGTCTGTCAGTGTCCTCGCGAGTGCAGTGCTACAAACCTGTGTGTGTGTGTGTGTGTGTGTGTGTGTGTGTGCGCGCGTGTGTGTGTGCGTGTGCGCGCGCGCATGTGTGTGTGTGTGTGTGCGTGCGTGCGTGCACGACACATGTGTGTGTCATTAAGGGATGTGAGAAGGACCAGATCAATGGATGCACACATTACTGCCTGCTGCCGTTTTGTTCCTCCCACGAGACTCCTTTATTCACTGTCAGTTTGTCTTCCTAAACCCTGTGTGTGTGTGTGTGTGTGTGTGTGTGTGTGTGTGTGTGTGTGTGTGTGTGTGTGTGTGTGCGTGTGCGTGTGTGTGCGTGTGTTCCTTGGGGTATAAATTACTCTCTCCTGTGAGCAGCGTGCAGGGTAGTTGCAGCGTTGCAGGTTCTTGTCTCTGACCCTCAGATTGCAACAGGCTGCTGTGTTTCAGTTCATTTAGGGAGACAACAGACGTTTGCATCGCACACAGCAAAAAGTGGGACAAAGCAGAACAATATGTGTACAATTAACTACCATGAAACATAGCATTTTTCACGTACCATTTAAAAATAGCTGAACCAGTAAGACTCCCTAATCGGGAGATAAGCGACCGTAGGTGGCTTATCTCCACAAATAGGGCAAAAATGTGTTTTTCCCAAATCTTCCTGATCCATGTTGATGACATGAGTGTAGACATGCTGTGTAGTGATATTCGTGATTTTAGGGCAAAAACTGTAGGAGCAGTGTCCAAAAATGTGTTTTAAAAATTGGCCTGAAGGTGGCGCTAGAATAGGGCCATGTGAGAAATGAGGGGTGGGGTCTCCGCGTTGCCTTGGCGGACGAATAGGTACCGGCCCCGGCTCTCCCGGACGCTCCTAGCCCGAGTTACGGCATTTTATGTGCGCTGCAGTGGCAGGGGGTCCTCCACTGGGGGCGCCACGACTTTTGCATCCGTTCTGGAGCACCAGGAGTCGGGGGTCCCCGGGAATTCCCCGTGAGCAGCCCCGTTGGGGTGGTCATTTGGGCATTTTTGCACATTTGGTCATTTTTTACATCTGGGGGTCCCCCAGGGACCTGGGGGTCCCTGGGGCTCCGGGGGTCCTTGGAGGTTGTAGTTTGGCAGGCAAGGAGTGTGTGTGTAAAATCTGGCATGGATCGGGTCAACGGGTGCGGAGATATAAGCAGGGAAAAAGTGTGACGTGTGACGTGTGAGCACATTTGGTCATTTTTTACATCTGGGGGGACCCCCAGATGTAGCTCTGTTTCCACCACTCTGTTTCCACCACATTGTGTGTGCAGTGGGTACATAGTCTATCTTTCCTTGTCTGTGGCGGCCTTTCTCTGTTGCAAGGCTGTGTTAAGTCATTGTTGAGGTGAACTACTCCTTTAAAGTTGTGTATTTCTTCTGCTACACGGCCCTGCGTTGCTGATCAGTCTGGGAGAAGCTGCTTCTTCTTGGCAACAATAACAAGTTGTTGAGTCTGTTGTTCTAGGAAATGTCTTTCAGTTCAGAAATAGATGTTAATCCTTCCCACACACACACACACGCACGCACGCACGCACGGACGCACGCACGCACGCACGCACACAGTAGTGTAGTGTAGTGTAGTGTTGGCTATGAATGAGACAATGACTCCAAAATCACACCCGTGTGAACTGAGCAGTGGTCGTGGAGGCTGCGCAACAGCAAAACAAATATATATATATACCTGTATATATAATAAAAAATATTAAAACAATATTAAACAAAATATTAATAATAAAATGCATGTCACTCAGGCCGCCACTGGTATCCATCCATCAGTGTGTGTGTGTGTGTGTGTGTGTGTGTGTGTGTGTGTGTGTGTGTGTGTGTGTGTGTGTGTGTGTGTGTGTGTGTGTGTGTGTGTGTGTGTGTGTGTGTGTGTCTGGTCTGGTCTGGTCTGGCCTGAACAACAGCGCCCCTCCCTTAACATGTGTGGTCAAAAAAGGTACTGTAGGCTACATACAGACAGACACGCAGACAGACAGACATACCCACACACACGGCCACGTATAGGAGCGTTGTGACCACCGCTCAAAAACACTCTAAATCCTCTGTGTTGGTTCACACAGTAAACGCACAGCACATCCTAGTCTTTTGAACAAAATCCCATCTAGTTTTAGTCATATTTTAGTCATCTGAAATGTTTTAGTCTAGTTTTAGTCATATTTTAGTCATCTGAAATGTTTTAGTCTAGTTTTAGTCATATTTTAGTCATCTGAAATGTTTTAGTCTAGTTTTAGTCATATTTTAGTCATCTGAAATGTTTTAGTCTAGTTTTAGTCATATTTCAGTCATCTGAAATGTTTTAGTCATATTTTAGTCATCTGAAATGTTTTAGTCTAGTTTTAGTCATATTTTAGTCATCTGAAATGTTTTAGTCTAGTTTTAGTCATATTTTAGTCATCTGAAATGTTTTAGTCTAGTTTTAGTCGATTAAATATCATAAGACTTTAGTCGATTATATCTACGGCTGATTAAGTTGACTAAAATGTATTTTCGGTGTTGCCTTGATGGCGTCATAATGGCTGATTTTACCCTTGGTTGCATGGTGAAAAATAGCTGATCTACAAGCTCACAATGCCACGCAACAATGGCTAAATGATAATAGAGCGGACGTGTTGTGAGCTTGTAGATGTGCTATTTTCAGACTGCAAACCAAACATAAAATGAATTGTCTTTTAATTCTACTGGATCTCTTCTCCACTAGTCCCTTTTTTAGTCTATTTTTTTTTCTTTTCTTTTTTTGACAAACTTGATTATATATTTAGTCTTAGTTTTAGTCATCATAGTGGAGTTTTGATTCAGTTTTCATCGAGTTTGTGTCTGTTAAATAAAAGGTAGTCATAGTTTTAGTGGACGGAAGCTGCTCTGCTGGCTATTCTAACATTTAGTGAGCAGCTGAGCTCACAGCCAGCAGCTGGGGTGAAGCTGGAAGTGAATCTCTCTCCCTTGGGATTAATTAATTAATTAAGGCCTTGGCTTCTAATCTGCATCGTTACATTATGAAACAATGGACCAAGGCAAAACAAAACAAAACAAAACAAAACAATCAAAGGTTGCAGAAATGGAGGCCATTGCGATGTGGTGTTGAATGGACTGTGTGTGTGTGTGTGTGTGTGTGTGTGTGTGTGTGTGTGTGCGCGTGCGCGCGCGTGCGTGTGCGTGTGTGTGCGTGTGCGTGTGTGTGTGTGCGTGTGTGTGTGTGCGTTACATCACTAATTGTAAATTGATTGTCAATTGAGCAGCAATGAGGAAACAGTAAGGGCTGAATGACCTCAGAGCTGGACGGACGGACAGACGGACGGATGGACGGACGGACGGACGGATGGACAGACCTGACCTGGTTGTTGTATGTGTGAGCAGAGACACTGAACGATATGACCCCCAGGGTTACATTATGACCACCAGGGTTACATTATGACCCCCAGGGTTACATTATGACCACAGGGTTACATTATGACAGCACATAGGCCAGGGTTCCCCAATAGGCGGCCCGCGGGCCATTTGCGGCCCGCGGGGGGCTATTGTCTGGCCCCCACCAACCCCAGTAATAATGGTGGTATAAGAGCAGCAACAACACTAGTTTATGGTCGTTGTCGGGTGGAAACCTCGTATCTCCAAATTTGTACGTTCTTTCGCAAATCATACAAGGCCGTCGCACAAAAGTAGTGAAAACAGCAGATCTACAAGCACACAATGCGCGTTGTGTGCTTGTAGATCGGCTGTTTTCACTAGTTTAAATCATTTTTAAAATGATAAATGCAAAACGAACGGTTTTGGACATAAAAGATTTACACCCGACAACGACGATATCTGAACTGTCACTGGAGTAGCGGGAACGCCACCGTCGTCCCCTGCAATGTTGTGGCCCTCGGCTTGGTACCCTAGACATGATTCAATGTTGTAGCCCTCGGCTTGGCACCCTAGAAATGATTCCGCTCTTGGGGAAAACTAATTGGGGAACCCTGACATAGGCTACTGTATTTTGAGTACTGAGTTTTCATAGTCTTGTGAATAAAATATCATTTCGTTTTAGTCATAATTGTGTAAGTCATCTTGAAAAGTTTTTAGTTTTAGTTGACTAAATATCATAACATTTTAGTCACAGTTGATTTTGTCGACAAAAATATTTTTTTTGGCAGTGACTTGATGGCTCCAGCCAATAGCATGTGAACGAAGGCTGACATTTTATTTTCAATTTTTTCCTAATGGCCGGCCTGGACCGTCCGGGAATGAACCAGCCGTTCGGGAGTTGTCCCACTTTTCCCAATGGCCAGCACGTCCCTGACCAGAACAACAGCCATGTTCTCAGGCTCTGTTCATTCCAAGGACCTTCAGTTCTATAAGCATCAGACCAGAACAACATGTTCTCTATCTCTGTTCATTCTATAAGCATCAGACCAGAACAACAACCATGTTCTCTATCTCTGTTCATTCTATAAGCATCAGACCAGAACAACAACCATGTTCTCTATCTCTGTTCATTCTATAAGCATCAGACCAGAACAACAACCATGTTCTCTATCTCTGTTCATTCTATAAGCATCAGACCAGAACAACATGTTCTCTATCTCTGTTCATTCTATAAGCATCAGACCAGAACAACATGTTCTCTATCTCTGTTCATTCTATAAGCATCAGACCAGAACAACATGTTCTCTATCTCTGTTCATTCTATAAGCATCAGACCAGAACAACAACCATGTTCTCTATCTCTGTTCATTCTATAAGCATCAGACCAGAACAACATGTTCTCTATCTCTGTTCATTCTATAAGCATCAGACCAGAACAACAACCATGTTCTCTATCTCTGTTCATTCTATAAGCATCAGACCAGAACAACATGTTCTCTATCTCTGTTCATTCTATAAGCATCAGACCAGAACAACAACCATGTTCTCTATCTCTGTTCATTCTATAAGCATCAGACCAGAACAACCATGTTCTCTATCTCTGTTCATTCTATAAGCATCAGACCAGAACAACAACCATGTTCTCTATCTCTGTTCATTCTATAAGCATCAGACCAGAACAACATGTTCTCTATCTCTGTTCATTCTATAAGCATCAGACCAGAACAACATGTTCTCTATCTCTGTTCATTCTATAAGCATCAGACCAGAACAACAACCATGTTCTCTATCTCTGTTCATTCTATAAGCATCAGACCAGAACAACATGTTCTCTATCTCTGTTCATTCTATAAGCATCAGACCAGAACAACCATGTTCTCTATCTCTGTTCATTCTATAAGCATCAGACCAGAACAACAACCATGTTCTCTATCTCTGTTCATGTATCGTCTTTTCAGAACAGAACTCGTGGGAACTGGGAACGCGCTCTTATTCTGGAAGAAGGGGTGGTTATTTGGTTCCCAAGCAATGGGTCAGGACCCATTTGTGGGTCACGGAGCAATTTTTATGGGTAAAAATCTAATTTTCTTTTACTACGTTTAAAAAATATTATATATTCCAAACGTTTAAATAATGTTATACACTTTAAAACAAACAAACAAATCTAAGAAATTCCATTATTTAAAAAAAAATGTTGCGCGAATTGACGCGTTGTGAACTGAGAAGTTTGGGAGAAAATGACATTCTTTAAATGACACTCAGTTGCAGCCTTGTGATCTATCGACACACCGTCCGTTTACACTAGCACTGTGAATCGCACAGTGAGCTCCTAAGTTAACCCTTCTTGTGCCTATCCCGGACAAGTTCGGCGTTTTTTCAATCCAATACAATGTTTTTTTTTGCTATTTTACTTACCCTGAGCTGCTTGTAGAGATGTGGGTGGTCCTGGCTCGTCCTACGCTTTCCAACGATGGGCCGACGATTTATTCCATTGAAAATGGTTTAAAATAAAGTTTAGAGCCCTCCCCAAAAAAACTCAATCTATACTGTCGGTGGCGCGACGTATTCCGGGGTGCCTATCCCGCTCTAGTCCGGGATATTTAATAAAATGAATTAATTAATCTGAGGCCTCAATGAAGCCCCGGTCTAATTTTCCATCCATGGCCGGGGCCGCGATTCTGTTGACATCGGCCCGTAATCGGGTAACGCCGCCGCACCGCGCCGCCCACTCCAATACAAACTCACATCTTTAGAGACCTTTTTCTCTGAACTGTGTTCCCAGGGCAGCGACAACGTTTTTTTTGCGGCTAAAATAGCTTCAGATCGGGCTTCTAAAAAATAAAGAAGCTAATTGCGACCGTAGGTCGCATTTACTACCAAAACCTCCACAGGCTGTCTGTGAGTGAGTGAGTCAGTCACACTTTTGCCCTGCTCATATCTCCACAACCGTTGCCCCCATCCATGCCAAATTTTGCACACACACTCCTTGACTGCCAAACTACAACCTCCAAGGACCCCCGGAGCCCCAGGGGCCCCAGGTCCCTGGGGGACCCCCAGATGTAAAAAATGACCAAATGTGCTCACACGTCACACGTCACACTTTTTCCCTGCTTATATCTCCGCACCCGTTGACCCGATCCATGCCAGATTTTACACACACACACTCCTTGCCTGCCAAACTACAACCTCCAAGGACCCCAGGAGCCCCAGGGACCCCCAGGTCCCTGGGGGACCCCCAGATGTAAAAAATGACCAAATGTGCAAAAATGACCACCCCAACGGGGCTGCTCACGGGGAATTCCCGGGGACCACCAACTCCTGGTGCTCCAGAACGGATGCAAAAGTGGTGGCGCCCCCAGTGGAGGACCCCCTGCCACTGCAGCGCACATAAAATGCCGTAACTCGGGCTAGGAGCGTCCGGGAGAGCCGGGGCCGGTACCTATTCGTCCACCAAGGCAACGCGGAGACCACACCCCTCATTTCTCACATGGCCCTATTCTAGCGCCACCTTCAGGCCGATTTTTAAAACACATTTTTGGACACTGCTCCTACAGTTTTTGCCCTAAAATCACGAATATCACTACACAGCATGTCTACACTCATGTCATCAGCCCCTGCCCTTTTACCAGTCTGTAAAAAGTGCCCTCTTCAGACCAAGAATGCAGTTTTTACTATGGTGAAAGAAATGCAAATGCCCCCTCTTTCCATGCCATACCTGAAGGCAGCATTCAAGAGAATTGCCTTGTCCAAACTCTCCTGAACTTGAATGCAGCATCTTATGTTGAAAGAATTGCCCTCTCTGTGTAGAAATCCATGCTGTTACGCCACATCTCCAGTATTCACGTCTTGATTATGCTTAGTTCAGGGTGGTATCGACAAATAGCCGACGTCACAATGTGCCGCAGCGCAACACATTGTGAGCCTTGAGGTCTGCTATTTTCAATATTGTCACCAAAAGGCCCTTTTCGAAATGTCAGCCCCTGCCTCTCTAACATTCTCTGCACGTTTCAATGGCCTTTAGAGAAAAATTATTGTGTTTTTTAATAATGTATAAAAGCTGTATTCCCCCTTCCCAGTGGCTGCTGCCTTGTTCTGAACACATCTCACCTTTCTGTTGCTGTTTTTAAACGTGTCAATTAATGCATGTGTTAATTAATTCACTGACGCTTCGCCTACTGCTGCTGGTCACATGATCTGGTGGAGAGCAGGGGTTCTCAACCTGAGGGTCGGGACCCCCAGGGGGGTCCCCACATTATTCTGGGGGGTCCCCAGACGATTAACCTAATGTGCAACATTGTTTTCTCACTCAACAGTAAGCAGACTGTTAAGCAGACATTTAAACAGTATAAGTGTATAGAGAGTATCTGCACATTTCTTTCTTGAGGACTTTTTAATTCCTCTAAAATTACAATTTAAACATGGCCAAATTGTCAAATATTAGAGGAAGGAATTGTGAAAATGGCAGATCTACATGCTCACAACGCCTCACGTTGCGAGGCGTTGTGAGCATGTAGATCTGCTATTTTCACAATAGAACCATGTTATACAAAATGTAATGCCTCAACTCTTAGTGCTCATCAGGGTGGGGGGGTCCCCAGTTAAAATATGATTATTTTGGGGGTCGCAGCCTGAAAAGGTTGAGAACCACTGAAGTCGTCTGTCTGTCTGTCTGTGTGCGTCTCAGGGGTGGTCTGAATCTGTGTCATGCTGAGATGATTTAAATAGCAGGTTTCCACCTACAGTACAGTACGGTACGACCTGCCAACAATAGGCTGCACATGACTCATAATTATCTATATTTAGTTTTAATAACTCCTCCTCATTCACTGTGACTTGAAGGGGGGAAAGAGGTAGAGTGGAGTTTATCCAAGAAGTACAGAGTAATGATGGTATTGGTTACAGTTCCAATCATAATTCCAATGCAGTTAAAATAATCATATTTTAACTGGGGAAGAAATGAATAGCCGTTCTGGTGAAAATAGCCAATCTACAAGCTCACAACGCCTCGCAACGCAATTTTTCACAATTTCTGTCAATATTATTGAATGTTTTCTTTGCTTTCTATTTATTATATCCATGAATTAAATACCAAGGACTTCCAACGTAAAACAAAAGACCGTAAAAAGTCTTATTTGTCATCAATCTGTGTTGGATTCATGTTTTTAGTGAACTTGACTCTGTACTTGGTCTGCTCTTTTTTACCTCTACACCAAACCTCTTTGCCGAAAATAGCCGATCTACAAGCTCACAACGCCTTGCAGTGCGGGGTGTTGAGTGCTTGTAGATCTGCTATTTTTGGCTAAGTTCTCCTCTGATTAGGGATGTGAGGGTTCAAGTTGTTATTATTTTTTATTTTTTTTATTATGTTTTGGGGCTTTTATGCCTTTATTGATAGGACAGTAGACGGACAGGTCTTTATTGATAGGACAGTAGACGGACAGGTCTTTATTGATAGGACAGTAGACTGACAGCTCTTTATTGATAGGACAGTAGACGGACAGGTCTTTATTGATAGGACAGTAGACTGACAGCTCTTTATTGATAGGACAGTAGACTGACAGCTCTTTATTGATAGGACAGTAGACTGACAGCTCTTTATTGATAGGACAGTAGACTGACAGCTCTTTATTGATAGGACAGTAGACTGACAGCTCTTTATTGACAGAACAGTAGACTGACAGGAAATTCAAGTTGTTAATTTAAAAGAATGATCCTCGCATGATCACACAGAGATTTGGCGGCCCCCCTGTAGTAACTATGAGGACCCCCTAGGGGTCCCGGACCCCCTGTTGAAGACTCTGCAACATTCAGGGAGTGAGCGTACATAATGCTGATGCATGCAGACAACCTGGCAACCTGCATAATACTGCACCATGAGAAAGAGAGAGAGAGAGAGGGAGAGGGGGAGAGAGAGAGGGAGAGGGAGAGGGAGAGAGAGGAGAGAGAGAGAGAGAGAGAGAGAGAGAGAGAGAGAGAGAGGGAGAGAGAGAGCGGAGATAAAGATAAGTTATAAAGCTAGACAGGAACCATCTGTGCGCGCGTACACATTCACACACACACACACACACACACACACACACACACACACACACACACACACACACACACACACACACACACACACCCCGATGTGTGTCAGAAAGAGGAGGGTCCATGTGACTGTGATGGACGCACTGTCTCTCTGACACAGAGGTCTTCAATAGGGGGTCCGGGACCCCTAAGGGGTCCTCAGAGTTACTACAGGGGTCCTCCAAATCTTTGAGTGATAGAAGCTTTTTTTTCTCCTTTTTTATATTAACCACTTGAACGCTAGCGTCCATATTCTGAGAAATCTAGACAAAAATAGCAGATCTACAAGCTCACAACGCCTCACGCTGCGAGGCGTTGTGAGCTTGTAGATCGGCTGTTTTCGGCAAAGAGGTTTGGTGTAGAGGGGGAAAGAGCAGACTAAGTACAGAGTGAAAGGTCAAGTTTATAAAGTATTGACGGTTCAAGTGGTTAAATATCTGAAAACACAAATTGACATGAATCCAAAATACACTGATGATTGTGCTGTCAAACAATGAAACTATATGGAATCTATGAACAGGTTGTGGGGGTCCCTGCTTCATCTCTCTCTCAACTAAGGGGTCCCTGCTTCATCTCTCTCTCTCAACTAAGGGGTCCTTGGCCTGAAAACGTTGAAGACCCCTGCTCTAACACACACACACACACACACACACACACACACACACACACACACACACACACACACACACACACACACACACACACACACACACACACACATCAAAAAGACTGTCACAACTGTCATTTAGTAACTATGACATTTATTTGTTTATTTGTTTATTGTTGTTCAGTCTTTTCTGTTCAGTTAAGCTGAGAAGGAACTCTCCCTCCATAAATGTACTGGAGTAACAGTACAAAATGTAGTGGAGTAGAAGTAAAAGTATTGACAATTGGAAATACACAAAAGTCCACATTTCCACCTCTGGCTATAAGAATATCAGATCTATAAGAACATGGATGGGTTTATTTCTATAAGAATATCAGATCTATAAGTACATGGATGGGTTTATTTCTATAAGAATATCAGATCTATAAGTACATGGATGGGTTTATGTTTATAAGAACATCAGATCTATAAGAACATGGATGG
>NC_137817.1:1485039-1497539 GCF_963921795.1 Nannobrachium achirus
GACAACTGCAGTGCTAACACAACCCAACACATCTGCTTGACCACTGCATTTATTTTATATATTTATAGTTGGTGTGAACTACATGTGTAGGAGGGAGTAATAATCTAGAGCAGGGGTGGGCAACTTTGATGATGGTGAGGGCCACTGTATTTACACCTTCACTCCAGAGGGCCACTGTATTTCCACCTTCACTCCAGAGGGCCACTATATTTACACCTTCACTCCAGAGGGCCACTATATTTACACCTTCACTCCAGAGGGCCACTATATTTACACCTTCACTCCAGAGGGCCACTATATTTACACCTTCACTCCAGAGGGCCACTATATTTACACCTTCACTCCAGAGGGCCACTATATTTACACCTTCACTCCAGAGGGCCACTATATCTCCACCTTCACTCCAGAGGACCACATTGCATATTGCTACGTCCTACTTTGTCATATCTCATAGAAAAGAAGCAAAAAATAGCCGATCTACAAGCTCAAAACGCATCGCGCTGCGATGCGTTTTGAGCTTTTAGATCGGCAATTTTTGCCTCTTTTGAATTGGAATCCTAAATGTAACATTTTGTTTCAATTTCAAAGGCATTTAGTTATACACTCATGTTAACTTCATGAACCTAAATACAAATACATTGGACAAAAAGTCATTGAGCTACTAATATAGAGTGACGGAATTAAAGCAGGTCATGTTAGGAATTGTAACAGCTGAAATCAATAATATATCAGTATTCCGGTATTAACCTGCGGGCCGCATTAAGTGAAGGTGGCCCCCGGGCCGCCAGTTGCCCATGTATGAACTAGAAGCTAGGGAGTGAGTCTGTTGTTCTCAAGTGCACCTTATTCCAAGAGTTTAAGACAAGTGGATTTTTGTCCTGGAGTTTTTAGCGAGGGTTCTGTCAGCATCCCTGTGTTGGCTGATCTAAGTGAACGGGTGGGGGTGTAGGGGTTGATCAGGTTTTGGAGGTATGGAGGAGCCATACCTCTTTGAAGCTTTGAAGGTCAGCATCAGTGTTTTGTATTCAGTGCGGGCCGCAACCGGGAGCCAGTGGAGGGAGCGGAGAAGGGGAGATACATGAACTTAGGCTGGTTGAAGACTAGTCGTGTTGCAGCATTTTGGATCAGTTGGAAAGGTTTAAGTGCACATGCTGGGAGACCAGTGAGGAGAGAGTTACAATAGTCAAGTTTTGATATGACAGATGAGGAGCTGGACTGACTCCTGGCCCTGGGTGAGGAAGGGTCTGATCAGACAAAACGTTATGCACTCGTGGCCATATTTGGTGCAACAAGTAGAGTCTCACTGACGTTATGGTCTTGTTCTTATTGGTTGACGATCTTGTCAATCTTCAGTCATAGTTTTAGTCATCACAGCTTTAGTTTCTGTCTAGTTTCAGTCAGTGTAAAAAGGCAGTGGACCAACATTTCTCCTCACAGTTTTACTGGATGAAATCAACACTGAGGCCAAGTAGAGTCAAGCTGTTTTCATCCTAGACTTTAATAGAAGGGCTGGAATGAGTCCGGCCCCTTTGGACCAGCACTCATTAAAAGACCCCCCCCCCCCCCCCCGTCACTGTGACTGCAGCGACTCAGAGAGAAACGTCCCCTTGAGACGGTCTTTAAACAGCGCTGTGGTCTGACCCACCGCTGGCTGATAGAACCGCTGCGCTCAGGAATATAGACACCAAGAAAGAGTGTGTGTGTGTGTGTGTGTGTGTGTGTGTGTGTGTGTGTGTGTGTGTGTGTGTGTGTGTGTGTGTGTGTGTGTGTGTGTGTGTGTGTGTGTGTGTGTGTGTGTGTGTGTGTGTGTGTGTGTGTGTGTGTCAGGACAGGTCATGGCTGATCTGAGATCTGCTCTCTCTCTGTATTAAAGTGCTTCCGTTCCCCTGAGACCTGACTAAAAGTTAAAGTTATCAAAGTCCAGGCCTTTTCTTTGAGAACCGCCATCATAACATTTTAACTGTTAGGCGCTCTCTAATCTTTAGTACCAAAACTGATGAGTTGGTCCAGAGCAGGGGCGCTGGAACTCCCAAATCCCAAGGGGAGCTGAGCTTGGAGGATTTTGGAGGAAAATCATGATTTTGGAGGAAATCATGTTTTCTATCCGGTTTTGGGTTATTTTTCGCCAATCGGTACACAGCATGTCTACACTCATGTCATCAACATGGATATGTCTCATATAGCGCCACCTTCAGGCCGATTTTTTAAAACACATTTTTGGACACTGCTCCTACAGATTTAGCCCTAAAATCACGCAAATCGATACACAGTATGTCTACACTCATGTCATCAACATGGATCTGTCCCATATAGCGCCACCTTCAGGCCCATTTTTTAAAACACATTTTTGGACACTGCTCCTACACATTTTGCCCTAAAATCACACAAATCGGTACACAGTATGTCTACACTCATGTCATCAACATGGATATGTCTCATATAGCGCCACCTTCAGGCCGATTTTTTAAAACACATTTTTGGACACTGCTCCTACAGATTTAGCCCTAAAATCACACAAATTGGTACACACTTGCTCTACACTCATCTCATCAACATGGATTTCTGTCCCATATAGCGCACCATCAGGCCGACTTTTTCAAACACATTTTTGGACACTGCTCCTACACATTTTGGCCTAAAATCACGCTGCGACCTGACGGTTATTTTAAAACAAAATTTGAATTCGACTTCCCTTCTGACCAGAGGTGGCAAGGTGACCATGTGATTAGGTGACCATATGATAATCAAACACTTTTTTTCAACATATTTTATTCCCCAAAGTCAAATACATTATTGCTTTAATTGTTAACTCATTGAGTGCCAATCCCGAACTAGTTCGGCTTTATTAGCGTATCGTAGTGTGCCGATCCCGAACAAGTTCGGCTTTTAAAAAAAAAAAAAAAAAAAAAAAAAAAAATTGAAAAAATTTTTTTTTTTTTTTTTTTTTTTTTTTTTGGACCCCATCAAATCTGGTGAACATGATTTCAATCGCGATTTTGCATGTTCCACCGCCATACAACCCCATCTAACATACAGGGCAGCCATTTTTGTTTACATTACATGTAAAACATAATGGCGATTATCTCAAGAATGCCTGAACGGATTTCCAATCGGATTTTTTTGTTTGAAAGCTGTGAACAAACTGCACAAATCCACTCCAATGCAATCCAGGATTGCATTGGATTTTTTAGAGCTCATTCTTCTCTGTTTTTTTCCCATGCATGAGGTGTGCAAGGTTTAATCATGGCTAAGTTGACGAAAATAAGGCTTCTAAAATGCTTGGTAGCCAATAGCTAACTTCAAGCTAACTTCATCCTCTTCCTGTACATGCACAAAGGAAAGTGTCCTTTCCTTTGTAAAAAAAGTCATGGCTCCAGGGCTTGGGCATGCATTACCAGCATATCTCTATTATTCTCTGGTCACTGGGCGCCCTCTAGTGGTGATAGGCTGGCACTCAATGAGTTAAACACACATAGCTCTGTGTGTGTATATATAGGCCTATAACAAAACGAGAAAATAAAAATGTTTTTTTTTTTTTTTTTATTGATTTTTTTTTCTCCTCCCCACCACCAGGGCAGCTGCAGCTCCCTCAGCACCCCACTTCCAGCGCCCCTGGTCCAGAGGCCATAGCAGACAGACCCTGTTGTCTTTGGCGCCATACTGTAAAAAATAAATAACTAAATAACTAAAACAAAAACATAGCTTATGCATGCACGCATGCGCACATACAGTACACGCACACACACGCACACACACACACACACACACACACACACACACACACACACACACACACACACACACACACACACACGCACATACACACATGCACATGTACACACGCACTCAGTCCCAGATAACAGAGAATGTTATTGATGCTGACTGGAATATGTCGTTTCTCTAAATGAATGCTTATGTTTTTATATGGCATTAAAAGCACTTTTGTTTGAGGTTCGATAAAGCTTTTAAATCCTTGATTCTATTTATCTCGTCTCTTTTCCCAGAAGGCAGTCTGTCCTCCTGTCCCCTTCCTCTCCGATAAACTGCATTAATGCACTGATTCTGGGGACCCTTATGGTTCCTAGACATGGAACCAAATGGACCCTTAAGCCTCTATCAGAGTCCAGGGTGAAGAGCCTATCATCGCAAATTTTAGGTGATCAGCTTTCCACCTAAAGTGAGAAAAAAAGTGGAGGCCATCATAGTCAGTCACTGTGAAGTCCTATCACTGTGACTGACTGGTCTAGATCGACCAATCAGTGAACGGGGTGATGGGCCGATCTGTCTGATAGTAAAAACAGAGAGATGTGTCGGGGTTCGCGGTGGATAGCTCTAATGACGTAATGTTGTAGTTTTATGACTTAAAAAGACTACACCGCGGTGGATAGCTTATCACCGCGGTGCCTACTATGATAGGGGCTTAACAGCTCTGTAACTCTGAGAGTGTACACATGGAACCAAATGGACCCTTACAGCTCTGTAACTCTGAGAGTGTACACATGGAACCAAATGGACCCTTACAGCTCTGTAACTCTGAGAGTGTACACATGGAACCAAATGGTCCCTTACAGCTCTGTGACTCTGAAAATAGCAGATCTTCAAGCTCACAATGCAGCACATTTCCTATAAAGTAACATAGTTGATATGCGGTTTTTTAGTGGAGATACAGTGACACACACACACACACACACCCAGCGTGCACACACACACATGCACAAATACTAATATGCATACTAGCACACACACACACACACACACACACACACACACACACACACACACACACACACACACACACACACACACACACACACACATCAACAGAGCCATTAACTAGCATCTAGTGAATTTGCATAATTGCTCACAGAGACAATTAAGGCGTTCTCTCTCTCATGTAATTACAGCTGGGATGTCAACAACAACATCACAGTGTGTGTGTGTGTGTGTGTGTGTGTGTGTGTGTGGGGGGGGGGGGGGGGTCAACAACAACATTACAGTGGGGGGGGGGGGGGGGGGGTCAACATCAACAACATCACAGTGTGTAGGCCAATGGGACCACTATTATTCTTTTTCTTCTTTTCTTGTTGACTCTAGCAGTGGTTCTCAACCACCAAGGACCCCCAGTTTGACATGCATTATAGGCTCTGGACCTGGCATTTCTATCTCTGATACCCCAATTTATATTGTGAAATAAATCTATGTTAATGTAACTCTTACTTACTTATTTAATCCTCTTGGTGCTGGGTAGCACATAAGGTCTTCACCAATGAACACCAATACTGTCTGTCTGCTGCCCCATGCGGCACCCTGCGCCCCAAGACCATCACACTTCTTTCATTTCCTTCTCCACAGATCTTCTCCAGGTCTCTTTGGGTCTGCCTCTTTTTCTCTTCCCTGGTGGTGTCCATCTCATTGCTACCCTTGGGATGGCACTTGCGTGTATCAAAACAGCATCCCGGTTTCGACAATGGAACAAGGGCGGAGCGCTTGTTTTCGGTGGAGATGACGGAGGCGCGCCGGCGTTATATTATAAACACAATCTGATCTAGCAATAACAACAATCATGACATAGGCTATTTCTTATAATCACTAATTCACTATGAAGTGTCTTTAATTATAATTAAAGTAAAAATAGTCAAATAACAAACAAGGACAAATTGTTCTGCCCACAACCTTATCAAACCAAAATGCCTAACTAGGCCTATTATAACTATGATAATGGTTCTTAATTAGTCCCAATTATTAACTATAATACTTGACCTTATAAATATAGAATGTTTATGATTATATATGTTATGAAACACCGCATAGTTGAGCGTTGCGACGGTCGCATGAGCCGACTCAGCGCCATTACGACTTATGTGCCGTTATGGACAGAATAGTAAATCTTCAGCCCCCCTGAATTTCTTCACCTCCGCGCGGTCCAGGGGAACACAACGGAGCGCTCCCTACCTCCGGTTCAGCCAATCACAAGCTTCCACTGCCGATACCGGGATGCTGTTTTGATACACGGAAGGCACTTGGGTCCATTCTGCTTACGTGGACAATCCACATCCATCTTCAGTACTTTATGACACTTTTTTTTATTTTTATATAATTTTTATCCCACAATTTTGTAACCCATTTTTTCACCCAGTGCTAATTGCCTATGTAATCCTGGGCTCTGCTCTCCCTCTGCCGCGCCAATGGAGACAACGGACTGACCTCATGCTTCCTTCTATGCATGAGGAGTCCAAGTTGCTTCTTTTCACCTGACAGTGGAGATTTCCCTGGTTTGGACGTAGCGCGTGGAAGGAACACGTTATTCCAACCAGTTCCTTTCCCCTCCATCAGGCACCCCGGCTGGCCAGGGGGAGGCAGTATAGAGACCAGGATTACGTGCATGTTTTTGTGAGGGTATCTACCCTAGGAGACACGGGGAGAACATGCAAACTCCACACAGAAAGGCCCTATCGCCAACCCCACCTAGGGTGTGGGCGCTGATGACGCGGAGGAGGAACACGCCGCCAGCGCCCACAGCGTCCCCCGGCGGGAATCGAACCCAGGACCTTCTAGCTGTGAGGCGAAGCACTAACCACTGCGCCACTGTGCCTCCTACTTTATGACACTTGACAGTGGGGTCACGCCTGTTCTCCTGTAAAGATCTTCATTGGAGACTCAGACTGTCATTGGCCAAAATATCTTAAGTATTCTCCTAAGACATCTTGTCTGAAACACGTCCAGCTTGTGACAGATGGCCTGGGTCACTTTCCATGACTCTGCCCCGTACAGGGTGCAACTCTGAGAGTGTATAAATGGAACCAAATGGACCATAATTTGTACTCAGTGTTACAGAGCTGTAAGGGTCCATTTGTTTCCATTTGTACACTTTCAGAGTTACAGACCCACAAGGATCCATTTGGTTCCTAACTATCATTTAGCTGGGGGACCCCCTGGAACTCTCTCAAGGACCCCTGGGGGTCCCCGGACCATACTGTGTTGGTTTAGAGTGAGCATGGCATGATGCATCCTCTGTGTCTGTGAATGATAAATACACTGTGCTCTTATAATGATAAACAAACTCTGCTCTCACAATCAATGGTTGTTTAATGAATCCATCCGTCATCACAGCGTTGACAGTGAGCGAACGCACTGGCATTTAGCCTTTTATTAAAGCTGGGAGACGTAGCCTAGCCTAGCGTAGCCTAGCGTAACGCAGGGCTGTAAACACTGTGACACGTTGGTGATCAATGGATCCACTGTTGTCTCCACGCGGCCTAGCTGGTAGCAGCGTTGCCACGTCTGATTATTATAAGCGACGCTGGGGCTTCTTTTTCTCTGTAAAGTGGCTTGGTTGCCTCTTTTATGTGACTACATTTGTGTGACTTTTTTTATTTTCTAAAGCGAAGGCCTGGTTGTTTATTTGGTCTTGGTTCTAAAGCAGGGGTCTTCAACGTTTTCAGGCCAAGGACCCCTTAGTCAGAGAGAGAGATGAAGCAGGGACCCCCACAACCTGTTCATAGATTCCATATAATTTCATTGTTTGACAGCACAATCATCAGTGTATTTTGGATTCATGTCAATTTGCGTTTTCAGATATTTAACCACTTGAACCGTCAATACCTAATAAACTTGACCTTTCACTCTGTACTTAGTCTGCTCTTTTCCCCCTCTACACCAAACCTCTTTGCTGAAAATAGCCGATCTACGTGAAAAGAAACAACTTGGACTCCTCATGCATAGAAGGAAGCATGAGGTCAGTCCGTTGTCTCCCCAGGCGTGGCAGAGGGAGAGCAGAGCCCAGGATTACATAGGCAACTGGCACTGGGTGAAAATGGGTTGCAAAATTGTGGGATAAAAATTATAGAAAAAAAAAGAAAATAGACGATCTATGAGCTCACAACGCGAGGCGTTGTGAGCTCATAGATGGTCTATTTTCTGCTTGTAGATCTGCTAAAGTGTAGTTACATGTGCCAGCAGAGCGTGCAAGCACTGCGTTGGGCTGCGTATTGTTCCCTTTTGAGATTGGCAAATTTCCTGGGGCAAGCTGACCAGATCACACACGTCACACGTGTCTTCTTATTTTTTCACTCTCAAAAAGCACCTGCAATGTAATAAATTTGAAACTACATTGCAGTGCACATCATGGGGTGATCACTGCTTGCCTCCTGTGAATCGTTTCATTTTAATTTTTGTTTATTTTCTGTTTATCTCGTTGCTGAGTGAGGTCAGCAGACAAAGTGAGGTGAGTGAGATGTGGTGAAATGTGCCGATCTCAACAGGAAACAACGGTATGTGGGTGGGTAGGGTAGCTGTGTGTGTTTAAGCCCGTAGCCAATCAGGGAGCGGCATGTCTGGCAACGTCATCATTAACAGCCAATGAGGGACCAGCATTCCTGGTGATGCCAGTGGTGAGCGCACCATACATGGCCTACTTGTGCACAAGATGCATGTTGGCACCTTCACAGAGTGCAGTTCTTGTTTCTAAAGTTCTAAAGTTTATTTTTGCCAGGGAGCCTCATGTATTTTATATCACGATTTTATTTTAAAAATAGCAGATCTACAAGCTCACAATGTGCCGCATCAACACTGCCTTGTGAGCTTGTAGATCTGCTATTTTCAAATAGCCTCTTCGACATATAGATCAACACTGTCTATATAGGTTTAAAATGCTCGTGTGGCCTCTTTTGGCCTTGTTTTTTCTAGACCTGGTGGCTTATTTCTCTCAGGAGATGTGGCAACACTCGTTAGTGTGCATCACGCTATTATGTCTGCTTCTGTGTGGAATGATCGCTATGTAGAGCAACGTGCACGCACATATACACACACGCGCGCGCGCACACGCACGCACGCACGCACGCACGCACGCACGCACGCACGCACGCACGCACGCACGCACGCACGCACACACACACACACACACACACACACACACACACACACACACACACACCCCTGTTGTAAATTTTTTCAACCGTGTCACAATGTAGTCTTTCTCTTCCTAGAGTGTTGTTTAGGTGAACGAGTGCAATAGAATAGATGTAAAAACAATATGTTGTTATAATTTATACAGTGCTTTTCTTAAGACCCCTTGCACAATAAGAATTAAAATATATGTCGCTTAAAGAAAGAATGTCTCCCCATTTTGAACCTTATCTTAATTGTCCTTCATTAAATTGCTCATCATAACATAGCGTACATATTGTTGTGTGCTGATTACGTTTAAAATGAGTACATTTAAGTCACAGCCTGAACGTCATCTTGAATGACATTCAATTAAAATCAGCTGTCCGTAGAATCAGACCCTTCCTCACCCAGGAGTCAGCCCAGCTCCTCATCCAGACATCTGTCATATCAAAACTTGACTATTGTAACTCTCTCCTCACTGGTCTCCCAGCATGTGCACTTAAACCTCTCCAACTGATCCAAAATGCAGCGGCACGACTGGTCTTCAACCAGCTCCTGGTTGCGGCCCGCACAGAGTACAAAACACTGATGCTGACCTTCAAAGCAGCCAAAGGTACGGCTCCTCCATACCTCCAAAACCTGATCAACCCCTACAACCCCACCCGTTCGCTCAGATCAGCCAACACAGGGATGCTGACAGAACCCTCGCTAAAAACCCCAGGACAACGAACCACTCGTCCTCCTAGACTCTTCTCCCTCCTGGCCCCCAACCTGTGGACTAAATGCAAGGGCTTTAGGTGCTGCATCAAATGTCGAGGAGGAAGTGAAAGCCTCACCTACAGTACATCAGTACTACTGTGAGCTGATCTGCACTTATTGTACATAAGTCTACACACTGTGAAGTTGTTTACAAAAAGTTACAGTACAGTAGCTACTACGGGAAAATAATGCCATTGGTGTATAAAATGCACCAAACTTTGAGATGACAGCTGAGATGCTTTTCTCATTCTCTTTGCTCTTTTGCTTTTGCACTCTCTTTCTTTCCTAAGTCATTATTACTTATTATTATTATCTTTAGATGTGTTTTTTTTTCTGTTCTGCTTTATTGCGACCGAAGATCACATTTACCCTGAGAAATCTCGTAGCTTGTCGGACTGTCAGTACAGGAAGTGATGTCACGTGATGTCAGTGAGTCACAGTGATGTGGTACAGAATGACTCATATATGGGCATAAAAAGGATGTCACGTGACATCACTTCCTGTACTGACAGTCAGACAAGCTACGAGATTTCTCAGGGTATAAAAGTCCATATATGGTCATTCCCAGAAAAAGAAAAAAAAACTTTTATGCCCATACATGGAGATTTCTGATGTCATAAATCCCAGGCCGAAAATGAGAATGTTAGGGTACCCCATTATGCCCATATATGGAGATCCACAGGCATCAAACCAAGGCCCTACGTTTTATGCCCATATATGGAGATCCACATGCATCAAACCAAGGTCCTAACTCACCAAGGCCCTGCTTGGAATTACTAATTAACGTATGTTTTATGCTCATATATGGAGATTCCTATATTGTCAATATTAAGGACATTATTAAGGATATTATGTTATCAATATTAAGGACATATATGGGAATGTCCATTGTCCATATATGGGCATGTTTTGACATAACATAACTATCATGAAGGGGTCTCCATATATGAGTAACTGGTCCCATATACATCACTGGCCAGATGGCCAAGAATTGGCGCGGGCGAGGTCGCATGTCACCCTGATGTCACAAGTCACCCTGAGGTGTCTTACTAGATGTATATATATATCACTGTATTGTCTGTAAGGATGCCGAACAAAAAAATAAAACGTTTTACTCTTATGTACCTGTACAAAAGACGTTACAATAAAGTACAACCTTGAACCTTGAGGAGCACTGAAACGGTGAAACGTGAGCGTGAGTGCCTATTTTCCGTGGTGAGCAATGAAATGGGTCATAGCACCGGATACCGCCATAGTCAGTAGTACAGTATATGCTCTAAGAGTGTGAAGAAAGCATGTTTTTCATTTCACAGCATCTTTAACAGAAAGCCTGGCCCGAGGCCTGCAGAGAGGAAAGAATGAATAATATTCAAAGTGAGGCTGCTTGTAATGAAACAGAGTTTTGAGATGAATGTGTATGTAGCTTCTGTACAGTGTTGCCAGATGTATTTTTACGGTAATTTGACCCTCTGTATGATGTACGATCAATAATTCCAAAAATGCCCAAATGAACTTTTACAAACCGGTTGCATCTTTCCAGACCAGTTTCAGGCTTTTATTTGTGTAAGCTCCAGGAAGTTGCCTGCCTCCACGCAGCATATCTGATGTGTTTTTATCACACAGGAGTCTCAAACAAGGTCGTTTCTTACACTAAAGACGCATTTTTTGGTGAAATTAAATTTTTACGCGAGTGATTTCTCTCGCTGTGTACGATAGTTTCATGTCAAATACGATAATTCTGAGCCTCCGGTACGATAATTCAACATTTCCCATCTGGCAACACTGCTTCTGTAGATCAATGACATCAGAATAACAGCTATATATGTGTCTGTAGCAGCGTCTGTACATCAATGACACGCTTCCTCTGTGTTTGAAATGAGAAGGAGACGCAATGGAAAGACCCCCACCGAGACCACCAGTACATGCACGCACGGACACGCACGCACGCACGCACGCACGCACGCACGCACGCACGCACGCACGCACGCACGCACGCACGCACACACACACACACACACACACACACACACACACACACACACACACACACACACAGCCCCCTCCTGAGAGCATTGTTATTGTTATAATATAAACATCACTTTAGATCAAATGAAACGGACCCACAATGCAATGCTGCTGCGGTCTCTAACACAACGGTTCTCAACAAGGGGTCCAAATGGGACCTATTTGTTGAGTTACAGAGCTGTAAGGGTCCATGTGGACCCCTGGGGGTCCCCGGACCAATGTTTGGTCCGGGGTGTGTGCACGTGTGCATGTGTGTCAGAGAAGTAGAAAACAAGCAAGCTCAAGACCAGTATGTTCTACCAAAACGTTGTCAAGTTTATTCTCCTAAAAAAAATGACAGACTTTACAAAGGCAGGGTCCTTAGCCAATGAGGAGCAGCTTTCTTGGTGACATCACCACCAACAAGTGTGACCTGATATAAATTAAAAAAATCCGAAATGCACTCCGATATTCCGCCCGAAAAACGCAGCCGTGTGCAAAGACCTTAACTCATTCCCTGCCAGGCCCGATAGTCCCGAGATTTTTTCGATGTCTTTCCCCGCCAGGCCCGAAAAAAAAAAGAAAAAAAAAAAAAAAATCAAAAAACTTTTTTGACCCCCAAAAATGTAGTAGGCATGATAGCAATCGCGAAATTGCATGTTTAACCCCCATAGCAACCCCATCTTTCAAACATGGCAGCCATCTTTGTTTACATTTTAGGAAAACATAATGGCTGATATCTCATGAATGCCTGAACGGATTTCCATTCGGATTTTTTTGTTTGAAAGCTGTGAGCAATTTGGACACACGTGGTGCATTATCTAGGCAAGGGTGTGCATGATCCGTGCACT
>NC_137817.1:1502539-1520036 GCF_963921795.1 Nannobrachium achirus
ATATACCATGAACAATACAACAATATACCATGAACAATACAACAATATACCATGGACAATACAACAATATACCATGGACAATACAACAATATACCATGGACAATACAACAATATACCATGAACAATACAACAATATACCATGGACAATACAACAATATACCATGAACAATACAACAATATACCATGAACAATACAACAATATACCATGGACAATACAACAATATACCATGGACAATACAACAATATACCATGGACAATACAACAATATACCATGAACAATACAACAATATACCATGGACAATACAACAATATACCATGGACAATACAACAATATACCATGAACAATACAACAATATACCATGAACAATACAACAATATACCATGGACAATACAACAATATACCATGGACAATACAACAATATACCATGAACAACGGTGAAGACAGCCTTTCTGTGTTGTCAGGGTGTGTTTGGAGAATTGCCACTGGACATGCAGTTGTAGATCAGTTCAACCCATTGAGGAGTGCCATGTATTGAGACACACAGTGTTGTTGAATGTGTAGGAAGGATTGCTTTACTATCATTTTCAAGTACTTGATCAGAGAAAATGGGAGGACGGAGCAACCATAACTCATACTTAGAAATGAAAGTAGCAGCACAACCAATAGTGGGATAGTTATTTGTAGTTATGCACCGTTATCTAATGAATGGGTGACTGAATCACTTATCTAATGAATGGGTGACTGAATCACTTATCTAATGAATGGGTGACTGAATCAGGTGACTGGTGATGTTAATGAATGGGTGACTGGTAATGTTATCTAATGAATGGGTGAGTGAATCAGATGACTGGTGATGTTATCTAATGAATGGGTGAATGGTGATGTTATCTAATGAATGAGTGACTGAATCAGGTGACTGGTGATGTTATCTAATGAATGGGTGAATGGTGATGATATCTAATGAATGGGTGAATGGTGATGATATCTAATGAATGGGTGAGTGAATCAGATGACTGGTGATGTTATCTAATGAATGGGTGAATGGTGATGATATCTAATGAATGGGTGAGTGAATCAGGTGAATGGTAATATTATCTAATGAATGGGTGAGTGAATCAGGTGAATGGTAATGTTATCTAATTAATGGGTGAGGGAATCAGGTGAATGGTGATGTTATCTAATGAATGGGTGACTGAATCAGGTGAATGGTGATGTTATCTAATGAATGGGTGACTGAATCAGGTGAATGGTCATGTTATCTAATGAATGGGTGACTGAATCAGGTGAATGGTAATGTTATCTAATGAATGGGTGAGGGAATCAGGTGAATGGTGATGTTATCTAATGAATGGGTGAATGGTAATGTTATCTAATGAATGGGTGACTGAATCAGGTGAATGGTGATGTTATCTAATGAATGGGTGACTGAATCAGGTGAATGGTAAGTTTGGGGATTATATTATATCTTTGCTGTCGGGCCAAAACATCTTAACACTTAAGTTGCAATGATTTTTTCTCTTCAATGTCCCGCGATGCCATGGTCTCCATAGACTTCCATGTAATTTATAGTGCACGGATCGTGCACGCCCATGCCTAGATGATGCACCACGTGTGTGCACACTGTTCACAGCTTTCAAACAAAAAAATCTGCTTGGAAATCCGTTCAGACATTCATGATTTAGGAGCCATTATGTTTTCTTCAGATGTAAACAAACATGGCTGCCATGTTTGAAAGAATGGGTTGGTATGGGGGTTAAACATGCAATTTCGCGATCGCGATCATGCCTAATACATTTCTGGAGGTCCAAAAAATGTTTTTGAAAAAAAGAAATCTTTGAAAAAAAAAAAAATCTTTTTCTTCAAAAACGGCCCAAACCCGGGAAACTCGGGGTTGTCACCAGATGTGTTAAATCCAAAATGTTCATTTTGGGGAAAATAAGCTCAAGTGGAGTTGGGAGGTTTTGACCCAAGGGCTTTTTACTACTTTTCTCCACTTGTTATCTCATTTTTAGGTGAAAGCTAAAAGTTGAGGTGATCGCTTTTCACCTCAGACTATGATAAAGCCTCTATAGCCTTAGCTCGCTCATAGGTGTCTCACGTGGATCAAGTCTGCTTGAGACGGCGCGCTTCTGTCGTCTCCACCGAAAACAAGCGCTCCTTTACAAGACATATCCACCTGTTTCCACGGGAGTTTACTGGAGATTATTTGGACCACACTTCTGGTTTAACAGCAGACATACAAGCTCACGTCACGTCGCAGATGCAACCCGTTGTGAGCTTGTAAATCCGACACCGGAAGCTCGGTACAACGTCTGCGCAATGCACTATGGGGCGTTGGAAACCCGTGGATATGAAGACAATAATAGCTTGCTGTACCTGGCAGACCCCCCCCCCCCCTCCCCCCCTGCCCTGGGGGGGGGGGGGGGGGGGGGGGGGATTGAGTCAGCTGACACAGAGTAATGGGGTTGAGCACAGAGCAGCGGTCTGGGGGTCAACATGGAGACCCTCTCCCTGGGACCAATTTAAACCCTGTGTGTGTGTGTGTGTGTGTGTGTGTGTGTGTGTGTGTGTGTGTGTGTGTGTGTGTGTGTGTGTGTGTGTGTGTGTGTGTGTGTGTGTGTGTGTGTGTTGGTGTATCTGATGGGTTCTGTGGTTAAAGTAATGTTTATTCCAATATGCTCGTGCATGTGCGTGTGTGTGTGTGTGTGTGTGTGTGTGTGTGTGTGTGTGCGTGTGTGTGTGTGTGTGTGTGTGTGTGTGTGTCTCCATGTGTGTGTGTGTTTAATCATATTCTACTGAGTGATGGCATGTGCTCACACACTCATTAGGTCTGGTTCAGCCACAACCATTTCATTGATTGATTGAATACTTTATCAGTCATAAATGTAAACAGCACAGATCTAACAGTCAGACATTAACTATTTTTACTGCCTAATGGTCAATTTTAATGATGTCCTATACTGCCATTAAAGTAGCTTACCTTTGCGATTTTATAGAAAAATATCCATCCATTATTTCCAACCGCAGTGTTTTGTAAAACACAGGCGTATCTCTCACCCAGGGACGTGCTGGCCATTGGGAAAAGCAGGACAACTCCCGAATGGCCGGTTCATTCCTGACCGGTCCGAATCTGAATGTCGGCCTTCGTTCCATTTTGGGGGCTGGGCGACCAACAAAGTAAATCCTCACTGTCGGGCAGAAACCTCGTTTCTCCAAGTTTCAAATGTATAAATTTTTTCGCAAAGCAAAGCCCTGCTTCATCATACAAGGCCGTCGCACAAAAGTAGTGAAAACAGCAGATCTACAAGCACACAACGCCTCGCGGTGCGAGGCGTTGTGTGCTTGTAGATCGGCTGTTTTCACTAGTTTAAATCATTTTTAAAATGATAAATACAAAACAAACGGTTTTGGACATATAAGGTTTCCACCTGACAACGACGATATATAACTCAAAAAAAGAAAATGAGGGCCTCTCCAACTCTTTTTCCCGGGCTGAATCAGGGGCCCAGCACGTCCCTGCTCTCATGGTATCTTACAACAACTGGACCGGGCCGTAAAGACTCTCTGCTCGTCACATTACTGTCTCAGGAATGTGACAGAAACTGAAACATTAATCTCCATGGATTCGGTTTGAGAATCATGTTTGGAGAAAGATGTTCTGTTCCATTGGAAAAGGGCTTTCACTGAATATTCTAATATTCGAATATCGAAGTCACTATTTGACGTTGTTCACCAAAGTCGAATATTCACTTATTTTTTTATTGTTTTCTCTTGATGAATTTGTTAATGCTCTATACCAGGGGTTCTCAAACCTTTTTAGGCTGTGACCCCCAAAATAAACATATTTGAACTGGGGACCCCCACCCTGACAAGCACTTGGAATTGTAGTTATAACATTTAATGTGACTCGGTTCCGCAGATAAATATTGTGAAAATAGCAGATCTACATGCTCACAACGCCTCGCAACGCATGTAGATCTGCTATTTTCACAATGTTGGCCTCTTGCTTACTTAATATTTAACAGTTTGGCCAGTCCTGTCGAATATTCCACTATTCCAATACTTTGAGGTCGAAGAATTCCAATACTAAAAATCACTATTCATGAATGCCCTACATTGGAACCAATGTTATTCAGTCACAAGCTGTTGTTAATACCTTTCATTGGTTCAATATTCATAAACACTCACGCGCACGGACACACACACACACACACACACACACACACACACACACACACACACACACACACACACACACACACACACACACACACACACACACAACTTTCACTACCACTCAGTGTGAGCTGAGTAAAGCACAAGTCAGTGTGTAGAGACTAGAGAGAGGAGATATCTTTATCTGCACATATTGTGTGAGAGACACAATGACTGAGCGTGTTTTTGTGCTTTGTGCATGTGCTTTGTGCTTTGTGCATGTGCTGTGTGTGTGTGTGTGTGTGTGTGTGTGTGTGTGTGTGTGTGTGTGTGTGTGTGTGTGTGTGTGTGTGTGTGTGTGTGTGTGTGTGTGTGTGTGTGTGTGTGTGTGTGTGTGTGTGTGTGTGTGTGTGTGTGTGTGTGTGTGCGTGCGTGCGTGCGTGCGTGCGTGCGTGCGTGCGTGCGTGCGTGCGTGCGTGCGTGCGTGCGTGCGTGCGTGCGTGCGTGCGTGCGTGCGTGCGTGCGTTTACAGTGTGCACAGTTCATCATCAGTGGACTGCCATAAAAGGATAAATGCAGACAGACAGACAGACAATGTTTTAAATCTGGCGTTTAAAGAGGTAATACTGAAGCTTATGTGATGTGAATGAACACATTATGACATTAGACCAGGGGTCTTCAACGTTTTCAGTCCAAGGACCCCTTAGTTGAGAGAGAGATGAAGCAGGGACCCCCACAACCTGTTCATAGATTCCATATAGTTTCATTGTTTGACAGCACAATCATCAGTGTGTTTTGGATTCATGTCAATTTTTGTTTTCAGATATTTAACCACTTGAACCGTCAATACTTAATAAACATGACCTTTCACTCTGTACTTAGTCTGCCCTTTTTCCCCCTCTACACCAAACCTCTTTGCTATTCTCCGAATATGGATGCTAGGGTTCAAGTTGTTAATATAAAAAAGCTTCTATCACACAAAGATTTGGAGGACCCCCTGGAGTGACTCTGAGGACCCCCTAGGGGTCCCGGACCCCCTGTTGAAGACTCATGCATTAGACTGTTTCTCACTGTTCAACCGGGGCGGCCGCCTCGGCTCGGGGACGCTTGCTCTGTGCTCCCGCCGGCCGCACGTTCTCCGCCTGTCTTAAAGCGCATTTCTGATCATTCGCTTCCCTAATTCGAATAAGTTCATGGAAACATGGCTAGTGTGATTGTTCAGCTGGGGACTGAGCTGAACATCTAACTGTTCTGCATGACGCACGGCTCACGCAACCCTCCGCAATCGCTCTCACCTCTCAGTCCTCGGAGCAGCGGCTGAGGTGCACTGCTGCTGCGCTAGTGTCTAAGCTATTAGTCTAAAAAAATAAGCATTATATAAAGCATCGGATCGGACACAGTTCGGGCCAAAGACCTGGCCAGATCGGGTCCGTTCCCCCCCGGCTCCATTTTAGGGTCGGATCCAATCACTCTCGGCTCCATTTCGGGCCGGGGCCTAGAAAGTCTGTATTTTTCTCAGGGCCATTCGGTTCAGTCCAAATTCCCTCGGTTCCATTTTGGCTCGGCTCCCATTTTTTGGATCCGTGCTACCCTCTAGTCCCAAGGACACATTTTATACGGCCCACGACTTCATTCCTAACTAGGGTTGGGTATCGTTTGGATTTTTACGATTCCGGTTCCGGTTTCGGTTCTGCTTATCGGTAACGGTTCCAAACGGTTCCTATTTCGGTTCCAAAATGGTTTGGTTTTTACACAAAAACTTTTTTTTTTTAATTTAATTTTAATGTTTAATTTACAGTTTTAATGAATCATTTAAAACATATATTTTTTAATTGAATTTGAATGTTTAATTACAGTTTTAATGAAATATGACAAATGAAATCATATTTCAATGTCTTCAGCGATACTCTTATTCTGAAGAGATTAAGAAGTCGACCATCGTCTGGAAGGATTATTGCATTACGAAAAAGACCACCGCCTGGAAGTCTTATTGCGGCTAGCACAACATCTTATTCTGAAAAGATCGGCTACCGGAAGTGTTAGATTTGCCAGCTTAGATTTGACAAAATAACACAGCTCAGCTCAGCGAGCGAGCGAGCGACAGACAGAGCTGAGCCCGCAGTCTCACCATAACCCAGAGAGACACGCGGGGGTCCGCAAGCACTGTTGCCGTTGCCGTACAGTCTTCAGATGAATGCCACGCTGTTATAAATGTTTCGACTCCATCTCACGTCTCTCTGTGGCTGTGCAGGGCTCAGCTGTACTGGATGGGCTGCTAATTTTGCTAGCATCGCTGTTGTTGTTGACTGACTAGACTGAGTGGCAAAGCAGTTGTTCCCCGATTGTGTGTGCGCTTGTGTGTATGTGTGTATGTGTGTTGGAGGAATACAAGAGCCGCTTCCCAATTCAGCGTGTGCGCCCTTCGTAGTGTAGCCCGTGTAGGGCTTGTCCTGTGAAGTGCACGTAATGTAATGTAGCCGGATGAACGGATAGCACGTCTTTTTTACTGGTGCGTCTAGGAACCGATAAGCGGTACCGAAAGTAAATATTATTTTTGGGTACCCAGGAACCGTCATGTCCTTATCGGTTCTGTCCCGGTACCGAGTTTCGGTACCCAACCCTATTCCTAACTTGTATTATAAACGGCCTGCCAGCATGGTCATTTAACTAGTCCTTTAACACTTATTTGAACAACATAGGCCTACTATAAATCAAGTCCTGGTCATGTTTAACACATCGGGTGCCCAGAATTATTCAACATTTAATTTGCTGGTGCCCATGGCAACCCGCCATTTTACCTACCTTCGAAGTACTGGCGAGAAAAGTAATCAGAGTAAATGTAATCCAAGCATGTCCTGTGTATTTCGCAAAAATCTTTTCTTTCAGTCAGGACCGTTTTTTATCAATTCTAAGCCACAGCTTTTGTGTTATGGCCGGTAGAAGAGGCCGCCGTTTTGAGAAAAAAAGAAAAAAAAGGAAAAGAATCCGGAGAAAACTGCATTTTTGTGCAGCCGCTAAACAGGAAGTCAACGAGACAGACAGCACGTCCTGGTCACGTGATTTCGCGCTGCATGTTGGGAAATGGAGTTTGTTTCATCACCGCGGTAGCCAAGTACAGTAGCTACAGTACAGTATAGTTTACTGTACAACGCGTCGAACGCATCGTGGGCACACGTAAACATCAAAGAGATTGGCACCACTTGGGCGTTTAATGTGTTAATAAGCAGATGATAAAACAGCTGAATGATAACACAGATAGATACATAATAACAATAACAATCAGGTGATATAAAAACAGATACAAGCCTCTTCAGAGAACAAAGAATTATGATCTAATGATGTCTTTAATGATGTCTTCCTTTTGTTGTGTTTGGTGGTCCAGGTAGCACGCACACACACACATGCACAGTACACACACACACACACACACACACACATGCACGCACGCACATACACACACCTATTTAATGGTGAATATTAAAAGGCTTGATCATCAATGATGAATGAATGGTCTGTGTGTGTATGTGTGTGTGTGTGTGCGTGTGCGTGTGCGTGTGCGTGTGCGCGTGCGCGTGCGCGTGCGTGTGTGTGTGTGTGTGAGAGAGAGAGAGTAGGTGTGTATAGGTGTGTCTCTCCTGGGTCCTAACCTAGATTACAATACACACACACACACACACACACACACACACACACACACACACACACACACACACACACACACACACACACACACACACACACACACACAGCCTCTCAACGCAAAACAAACACATCGTCCTGTGGAAAGCCTGTTTGTTTGGCCGATACATAACCACTTGAAATAATTAGAAAATCATTAGACAAGAAAGGTTGCCCTATCCTCACTTATTTAACGTCTTGTTTTCATACACCTGGTTGCTTGTTTTCTCTAGAGAAATCTGGCAACACTGTCGGGGGGGGGGGGGGGGGGGGGGGCGTGGCTGCTGTGTCTTTTTTTTTTGTTCTCAAGGACGAAGGAAAAACAAATCACCCCATACAGTAATAATGTAGTTTATTGTATAGTTACTGCAGTGATGTTAATAGGTTTTTAATGTAATGAGTCCCGGGACCCCAGAAGAGTTTTTCGGATGAGTCCCAGGGATATTTTATGGGTCCCAAAAAAATTCAACGCCGCGGAGATGGGTATCGTTCACCTCTGAATCGATACGATACCTTTTTCGATACCTGGGAATCGATACGATACCTTTTTCGATACCGTTTTCGATACTTTTTTATGTATTATTATTATTATTACTACCCTTATTATTACCATTATTATTATTATTATTAACTTTTTTCTATAGGCTATTTTACACACCACAATAGGTTATTAAGGCCGTCTAAAGACTGAGCTTGTAGATCGGCTATTTTCAAAATGTTTGCCTATTTCTTATATTTATTTTACAATTTGGCTAATGTTTGAACTTAGAACTAGGATTTCTAAATACACTAGGCTACAGACACGCATTTAATTATATTTATATCACTGGGACCCCAATTTATATTACATTTTAAAAAACTAGAGTAGGCCTACAAATGGAACAGGTCCATTTGGTTCCATTTGTTCACCGAGTAACAGACCCATTAAGTTTCCAAAAGATTCCCTTTTACTTTGCTATTAGCAATATAAAACGTTTTTATATTCAGCAAAATGTCAGTAATGGTATTGTCTGCCTCTCATTATTGTCAAGGAAGAAAGTACCGCATGTCGCTGCCTTGCTTAAGTTTCATCAAGGCAAAAAAAAGCACCCTAAGACACACACCAAAAGTTGCGTGTGCGGGGGAAAGAGGAGGGGCAGCCACCGTTGCACAGAAATCACTTTCACTTTCAGCTTATGACAAACGGCAGCTTTTAATCAATGCACAAGGATTTAAGGACATTATATTTATAATGATTACAAGAACATTCACTACCTGTAGCTATGGAGTAGGCCTACTCCGTTGGAACCTACTCTGTTGGAACGGAAATAAACTTGTACGTGCTGTTAGACAGACAGTTGGCTCCTCTCCTCTCCGCAGGTTTAATAGGAAGCAAAGACAGACACCACGGTTTGATTTGATCATTGCGTAGTCAATTATGAAGGGATTTCAAAAATTTAAACGTCTCCATATTGCTTGGGAAGTCTACTTAGCAGAACATCGCGGCCTTTGCGATTCGCTAATCGCTAATGTTTTTCTTTTACCGCGATGCGGTAAATTATGGATTAATAATGGAGGCGCGTCCCCGGGACCCCAGAAACAAGACGTGAATGCGTCTCTGGGCGACATGAACGCGTATTTGACGCGGGACGCGCACGTAATGACATCACTGTTACTGTATGTATTTACGGTAGACACCTTGAATCCCTTGAATATTCTTCACAATAATAACATATGTACATGTTCTAGATCAGGGGTGGGCAACTTTGATGATGGAGAGGGCCACTATATTTCCACCTTCACTCCAGAGGGCCACTATATTTACACCTTCACTCCAGAGGACCACTATATTTACACCTTCACTCCAGAGGGCCACTATATTTCCACCTTCACTCCAGAGGGCCACTATATTTCCACCTTCACTCCAGAGGGCCACTATATTTCCACCTTCACTCCAGAGGACCACTATATTTCCACCTTCACTCCAGAGGACCACTATATTTCCACCTTCACTCCAGAGGGCCACTATATTTCCACCTTCACTCCAGAGGGCCACTATATTTCCACCTTCACTTCAGAGGGCCACTATATTTCCACCTTCACTCCAGAGGGCCACTATATTTCCACCTTCACTCCAGAGGGCCACTATATTTCCACCTTCACTCCAGAGGGCCACTATATTTCCACCTTCACTCCAGAGGGCCACTATATTTCCACCTTCACTCCAGAGGACCACTATATTTCCACCTTCACTCCAGAGGGCCACTATATTTCCACCTTCACTCCAGAGGGCCACTATATTTACACCTTCACTCCAGAGGGCCACTATATTTACACCTTCACTCCAGAGGGCCACTATATTTACACCTTCACTCCAGAGGGCCACTATATTTACACCTTCACTCCAGAGGGCCACTATATTTACGCCTTCACTCCAGAGGGCCACTATATTTACACCTTCACTCCAGACGGCCACATTGCATATTGCTACGTGTTTTCCTCTGGTGTTTCAGTCCGAGCGTATCAAAGGGTGCGTTCGGAAATGCGCACCGGGTGTGTGCTCAGTGTAGTGAGTGCCTAAACCTAACCCTAACCTCAGTAAAACTATGCCTAACCCTAACCCTAACCCTAACCTTAGTAAAACTATGCCTAAACCTAACCTGACCCTAACCCCTAACTAGGGTGGCCATACGTCCGGATTTTGGCCGGACAGTCTGGTTTTTGACCCTGCTGTCCTCCTCCCAGCTCAACCTGTGGCCGACACATTATTGTCTGGCTTTTGTAAAGCTCCCGTTAGAATACAGGTCTGACTCTGTGCAGCCAGTGCAGTACCACTATCAGCCAGCCAGCCTGCTGGCTTACATTTGCATATCACGGTAATTCTCACGTTTCTTTGGTCTAAAAACAGCTTGCAGCCAGCCTATTCATTGGTATAGAAAAATAGCAGATATACAAGCTCACGGTCATAGTGCGACACCGCACCGCAGCGTGTCGCGTGCTACTTGAGTGCATTTTGTTTAATGCTCGCTCCCAACTGTTACACTGGACGCTACAGTCGCTCCTCCCACGCTTGTTTGATGCAAACCGACGTCAAGGTTTGCCCAAAGACGCCGAAATGAAACGAAATTTAGCCAACAATGGAGCAAGGTCAATAAGTTAATAAAGAAGCACAGAATTGATGATTATCATGCACTTTGCACTGCTGTGTGAAACGGGTTGATGTCAGCAAAGGGAAGCTGGGAAGGTAGGACGCAATGACATGCTTTGACTGACTGACAGGCAATGACTCAATGTGCTGAAGGCTTTCCTCTTGTCTTATTTCCCCCCCGTCGGATCCCTAGCCTGTTCCCCAATTGTGAACAAAATAACTGCAGCTGCAGCAGTACCCAATATATCCACAAGTCTCCCCTTCTCTTCCCCTCTCTGTTATATTATTTCTGATATGCCAGTCACGTGGATTCGATTTCTAATGGGACAATTTAACCCAAGAATAATTGTAAAAAAACTATTTATACACAGTGTAGGCCCATCATGAAATAACATAACTCATGAAGGGTTTTTGGGTGCATAAATAAGGGAGGTAGGCTACTAGGCTAACCAGTCTAAGTTTAAATAAGGGAGGTAGGCTACCCAGTCTAAGTTTAAATAAGGGAGGTAGGCTACCCAGTCTAAGTTTAAATAAGGGAGGTAGGCTACTAGGCTACCCAGTCTAAGTTTAAATAAGGGAGGTAGGCTACCCAGTCTAAGTTTAAATAAGGGAGGTAGGCTACCCAGTCTAAGTTTAAACCACGAGGTAGGCTACCCAGTCTAAGTTTAAATAAGGGAGGTAGGCTACCCAGTCTAAGTTTAAACCACGAGGTAGGCTACCCAGTCTAAGTTTAAATAAGGGAGGTAGGCTACCCAGTCTAAGTTTAACCCACGAGGTAGGCTACCCAGTCTAAGTTTAAATAAGGGAGGTAGGCTACCCAGTCTAAGTTTAACCCACGAGGTAGGCTACCCAGTCTAAGTTTAAATAAGGGAGGTAGGCTACCCAGTCTAAGTTTAAACCACTTTACCCATTTTACACTCTAGGCTATTCGAAATAGCCGATCTACAAGCTATGAGCTTGATCTAGTTTTTTCAAAAAGTGTACAAATCTGGAATAATATGTGGGTCCCTGGCTGGCACAAAATATTTTGAGAAGGGGGTCCGTGACTAAATTGGCCTATATATCATTTTGGGGGTCCCATACAGCACGCCCCGGAAAAGTGTCCTCCTTTCTGAGTTCTTGCTGGTGGTCACCCTAACCCCTAACCCATATACGAACGCACCCTTTGATACACTCTGACTGAATCACCAGCAGAAAACACTCTCCCATATCGCTACGTCCTACTTTGTCATTCTAGTATCGCATACAAAAGAAGCAAACATAGCCGATCTACAAGCTCGAGCTTGTAGATCGGCTGCTCTATCCAGAGTTATTCCCGTTGTTATGGTCCGCCACAGCCAGAGTTCCCCGAGCTGGGAAGCCGAAATCGTATTAAAAAATGGCATTGCATTTTTACTACTAGCCTATGTACTGTGTTGTACTATGTACAACTAGACTATGTACTAGGCATGACCGCGATCGCCAAAATGCATGTTTGACCCCCGGACAAACCCCATCTTTCAAACATGGCAGCCAGGTCTTCTCTGAACACAGAAAACCATCCTAGCGACGGGTGCGATTGTTTAGCAGTTTGTTCAGTGCAGCGATGGCTGAGGAGACTAAACTCCTGCTGAACCCAACCATGATAATCGGTACTCACTGTGTCTACACTCATGTCATCAACATGGATCTGTCCCATATAGCGCCCCACTGTGTCTACACTCATGTCATCAACATGGATCTGTCCCATATAGCGCCCCACTGTGTCTACACTCATGTCATCAACATGGATCTGTCCCATATAGCGCCCCACTGTGTCTACACTCATGTCATCAACATGGATCTGTCCCATATAGCGCCCCACTGTGTCTGCACTCATGTCATCAACATGGATCTGTCCCATATAGCGCCCCACTGTGTCTACACTCATGTCATCAACATGGATCTGTCCCATATAGCGCCCCACTGTGTCTACACTCATGTCATCAACATGGATCTGTCCCATATAGCGCCCCACTGTGTCTACACTCATGTCATCAACATGGATCTGTCCCATATAGCGCCCCACTGTGTCTACACTCATGTCATCAACATGGATCTGTCCCATATAGCGCCCCACTGTGTCTACACTCATGTCATCAACATGGATCTGTCCCATATAGCGCCCCACTGTGTCTACACTCATGTCATCAACATGGATCTGTCCCATATAGCGCCCCACTGTGTCTACACTCATGTCATCAACATGGATCTGTCCCATATAGCGCCCCACTGTGTCTACACTCATGTCATCAACATGGATCTGTCCCATATAGCGCCCCACTGTGTCTACACTCATGTCATCAACATGGATCTGTCCCATATAGCGCCCCACTGTGTCTACACTCATGTCATCAACATGGATCTGTCCCATATAGCGCCCCACTGTGTCTACACTCATGTCATCAACATGGATCTGTCCCATATAGCGCCCCACTGTGTCTGCACTCATGTCATCAACATGGATCTGTCCCATATAGCGCCCCACTGTGTCTACACTCATGTCATCAACATGGATCTGTCCCATATAGCGCCCCACTGTGTCTGCACTCATGTCATCAACATGGATCTGTCCCATATAGCGCCCCACTGTGTCTACACTCATGTCATCAACATGGATCTGTCCCATATAGCGCCCCACTGTGTCTACACTCATGTCATCAACATGGATCTGTCCCATATAGCGCCCCACTGTGTCTACACTCATGTCATCAACATGGATCTGTCCCATATAGCGCCCCACTGTGTCTACACTCATGTCATCAACATGGATCTGTCCCATATAGCGCCCCACTGTGTCTGCACTCATGTCATCAACATGGATCTGTCCCATATAGCGCCCCACTGTGTCTACACTCATATCATCAACATGGATCTGTCCCATATAGCGCCCCACTGTGTCTACACTCATGTCATCAACATGGATCTGTCCCATATAGCGCCCCACTGTGTCTACACTCATGTCATCAACATGGATCTGTCCCATATAGCGCCCCACTGTGTCTACACTCATGTCATCAACATGGATCTGTCCCATATAGCGCCCCACTGTGTCTACACTCATGTCATCAACATGGATCTGTCCCATATAGCGCCCCACTGTGTCTACACTCATGTCATCAACATGGATCTGTCCCATATAGCGCCCCACTGTGTCTACACTCATGTCATCAACATGGATCTGTCCCATATAGCGCCCCACTGTGTCTACACTCATGTCATCAACATGGATCTGTCCCATATAGCGCCCCACTGTGTCTACACTCATGTCATCAACATGGATCTGTCCCATATAGCGCCCCACTGTGTCTACACTCATGTCATCAACATGGATCATGGACCCATATAGCGCCCCACTGTGTCTACACTCATGTCATCAACATGGATCTGTCCCATATAGCGCCCCACTGTGTCTACACTCATGTCATCAACATGGATCTGTCCCATATAGCGCCCCACTGTGTCTACACTCATGTCATCAACATGGATCTGTCCCATATAGCGCCCCACTGTGTCTACACTCATGTCATCAACATGGATCTGTCCCATATAGCGCCCCACTGTGTCTACACTCATGTCATCAACATGGATCTGTCCCATATAGCGCCCCACTGTGTCTACACTCATGTCATCAACATGGATCTGTCCCATATAGCGCCCCACTGTGTCTACACTCATGTCATCAACATGGATCTGTCCCATATAGCGCCCCACTGTGTCTACACTCATGTCATCAACATGGATCTGTCCCATATAGCGCCCCACTGTGTCTACACTCATGTCATCAACATGGATCTGTCCCATATAGCGCCCCACTGTGTCTACACTCATGTCATCAACATGGATCTGTCCCATATAGCGCCCCACTGTGTCTACACTCATGTCATCAACATGGATCTGTCCCATATAGCGCCCCACTGTGTCTACACTCATGTCATCAACATGGATCTGTCCCATATAGCGCCCCACTGTGTCTACACTCATGTCATCAACATGGATCTGTCCCATATAGCGCCCCACTGTGTCTACACTCATGTCATCAACATGGATCTGTCCCATATAGCGCCCCACTGTGTCTACACTCATGTCATCAACATGGATCTGTCCCATATAGCGCCCCACTGTGTCTACACTCATGTCATCAACATGGATCTGTCCCATATAGCGCCCCACTGTGTCTACACTCATGTCATCAACATGGATCTGTCCCATATAGCGCCCCACTGTGTCTACACTCATGTCATCAACATGGATCTGTCCCATATAGCGCCCCACTGTGTCTACACTCATGTCATCAACATGGATCTGTCCCATATAGCGCCCCACTGTGTCTACACTCATGTCATCAACATGGATCTGTCCCATATAGCGCCCCACTGTGTCTACACTCATGTCATCAACATGGATCTGTCCCATATAGCGCCCCACTGTGTCTACACTCATGTCATCAACATGGATCTGTCCCATATAGCGCCCCACTGTGTCTACACTCATGTCATCAACATGGATCTGTCCCATATAGCGCCCCACTGTGTCTACACTCATGTCATCAACATGGATCTGTCCCATATAGCGCCCCACTGTGTCTACACTCATGTCATCAACATGGATCTGTCCCATATAGCGCCCCACTGTGTCTACACTCATGTCATCAACATGGATCTGTCCCATATAGCGCCCCACTGTGTCTACACTCATGTCATCAACATGGATCTGTCCCATATAGCGCCCCACTGTGTCTACACTCATGTCATCAACATGGATCTGTCCCATATAGCGCCACCATCAGGCTGATTTTTTCAAACACATTTTTGGACACTGCTCCTACACATTTTGCCCTAAAATCACATTGCGACCTGACGGTTGCTTATCTCCCGATTAGGGAGTCTTACTGGTTAATCAGAGTGCTAAGCTGTTGATGGACTTATTGTTCAATAGTAGTTCTGTACATGTCCAGCATGATGTAGTTTTTATTTAGCCAGACAGTGGATACACAAAACAAACACAAACAAACGGACACACTTTGTAGTCGCAGCAGAGGCTGAATATAATAGTAGGCATCACATTTACTCTGTTCCATTGTGAAAATAGGAAAAAGAAAATCTTATTTATTTTCCTTTTCTTTTTCTTTTAGGTATACAAAATATGTTAAAAGTTGTTAAGTTGTGACTTCACCGTTCTAGAGTTCTGGAGAGAAAGTTTCACTAACATTTCAGACCACATTCCAACGGTCACACACTGCTCCACTTCTGTGTGTGTGTGTGTGTGTGTGTGTGTGTGTGTGTGTGTGTGTGTGTGTGTGTGTGTGTGTGTGTGTGTGTGTGCGTGTGTGTGTGCGCGCACGCGTTCGTGTGTGTGTGTGTGCGCGCACGCATTTGCGCGTGCGTGTGTGCGCGTGTGCATGCGTGCATGTGGCCTACAGTACAACGTAAATCTGTGTGAATTTACTGTTGTGTGAAGAGAAGAATGGATTCACATCATTATGAGAGAGAGAGAGAGAGAGAGAGAGAGAGAGAGAGAGAGAGAGAAGAGAAAGAGAGAGAGAGAGAGAGAGAGAGAGAGAGAGAGAGAGAGAGACGCCCAGACAAAGAGGAGGGTGGGATGGTGTAAAGGGTTAGAAAAAGACAAATAGAGATGGGAGGAGAAGTGGGCGAACGAGCCAAACAAAGAGCTAGAGGAGGGCGAGAGAGGACACAGGACCATTAGAACGAGGTACAACCAACACAACAACAACTGTTCTTTACATTCTCTATGAATTGGAATTGAATGAGATTATAATAGTAGAATCGTTTTTGTTGTGGGGGGAAGGAGCCATGGCCGTCGTTGCCCCTCAGTTTGGCCTTAATGCCCCTCAAACCAATGGCATGACCTGAGACCACAGTGTCCTTAATGCCCCTCCAACCAATGGCATGACCTGAGGCCACAGTGGCCTTAATGCCCCTCAAACCAATGGCATGACCTGAGACCACAGTGGCCTTAATGCCCCTCAAACCAATGGCATGACCTGAGGCCACAGTGGCCTTAATGCCCCTCAAACCAATGGCATGACCTGAGACCACAGTGGCCTTAATGCCCCTCAAACCAATGGCATGACCTGAGACCACAGTGGCCTTAATGCCCCTCAAACCAATGGCATGACCTGAGACCACAGTGGCCTTAATGCCCCTCAAACCAATGGCATGACCTGAGGCCACAGTGGCCTTAATGCCCCTCAAACCAATGGCATGACCTGAGACCACAGTGGCCTTAATGCCCCTCAAACCAATGGCATGACCTGAGGCCACAGTGGCCTTAATGCCCCTCAAACCAATGGCATGACCTGAGACCACAGTGGCCTTAATGCCCCTCAAACCAATGGCATGACCTGAGGCCACAGTGGCCTTAATGCCCCTCAAACCAATGGCATGACCTGAGACCACAGTGGCCTTAATGCCCCTCAAACCAATGGCATGACCTGAGGCCACAGTGGCCTTAATGCCCCTCAAACCAATGGCATGACCTGAGACCACAGTGGCCTT
>NC_137817.1:1520236-1522736 GCF_963921795.1 Nannobrachium achirus
CCTGGCATTTGACCTTTGTGCCCTCAAAAAATGGACAACACCAAAGACCAAGTGGCCACACACCCTAAAATGACAACATTCCAGGGCTGGTGCCATGTTGTGTTCTTGGGCATTTTACGGCAAACGGACGCAGCATGCATGATTTGAGGCAGTTTGTTCCAAAAATAAGTATAGCTAAAGTTGACCTGCTGGTGGCGCTAAAAGGGTGGCATTTCTTTCTTAGGGTTAGGGCTAATGGGAATGTGCGTGGCACATTTCACGGCAATCTCAAGCTGCGTTGATGATTTGAGTCATTTTGTTGAAAACGGGATTTGATATATCAGAAAGAGAGAGACGAGAGAGCGTGTGGTGTGTGTGTGCGTGTGTGCGTGTGCGTGTGTAGGTGTGTGTGACGAGAGAGATGAAGAGACAATGTGAGTGTTTAGAGAGAGAGAGAGAGAGAAGAGAGAGAGAGACGAGAGAGAGAGAGAGAGAGAGAGAGAGAGAGCCAGGGTAGAGGAGACTACCACAGTGAACAGTAGGTGAGGGTATCTCATCAGCTGAGCTGTTGGTTGCCATGGAGACGGTTGACACTCAGCTTGAAAGGTGCTCCGCTCCGCTGCGCCGCCACTCCTGGTGCGCTCTGGGTAATGTGTGGTGCGCTCTGGGTAATGTGTGGTGCGTTCTGGGTAATGTGGGGTGCGTTCTGGGTAAGTGGCTCGGAAATATCCTGCGAAAAGTGGCTCCCAGCACTGAGATTACATTAAACCATGCTATATGAGAGAGAGAGAGAGAGAGAGAGAGAGAGAGAGAGAGACACATAGTGTCCCTGGAGGTTTAAATCGTGATCTTATCCTCCGTCATGCACTGCGATCAATTCACCTTGTATTTGCTGAGCTGCATACCCGGTGCCATTTAAAGGGGCTACACCATGACATTTCTTTTTTACAATTTTTATGTATTTTTTTGGTGTCCCACCAGCAGGTTCTATCCTCACAAAGTCCTATTTCTGACCATTGTGTCTTTCTCAGTTTATGGGCAGATCTACAGTATGTAAGCAGCTCTCAGAACGGGCTGTCTGAGTCACAATCGGGACCTGCTGCTACTGCTGTGCTGAGTGGGGGTTGGGGAGGGGAGGGGTGGGCAGGCCTGAGAAGGAGGCAGGAGGAGCTGGGAGAGGGTTGGGGAGGGGAGGACAGGCCTGCTGAGCAGGAGGTGGGGAGGAGTGTAACCAAAATGGCTATTATCTCAACGTTTTCCTCACAACATAATCACTAAAATATCGTCACTGTCAGGCAGAAACCTCGTATCTCCAAGTTTCAAATGTGTACGTCTTTTGGTAAAGCAAAGCCCTGCTTCATCATACAAGACTGTTGCACAAAACTAGTGAAAACAGCCGATCTACAAGCACACAACGCCTCACGATCGCGAGGCGTTGTGTGCTTGTAGATCTGCTGTTTTCACTAGTTTAGTACATTTTATAGATGATAAATACAAAACGAACGGTTTTGGACATACAAGGTTTCCACCCGACAACGACGATATACTATAAATATAAGGTGCTGGGAGTGAAAATTATAATGTAGGGGTGCTCGGATTAAAACAATATTCATGAGGTGACCTGAGACAAACAAGTTTGGGAACCCCTGGTTCAAGGTTCAAGGTTCAAGGTTGTACTTTATTGTTACATCTTTTGTACAGGTACATAAGAGTAAACGTTATTTTTGTTCGGCTTCCTTCAGACAATGCAGTGGTATATATTTATACCCTGCCAAAAAAGACGTTTTCTATAATAAAAACGTCTTTTTAACTATGGACCTCCCTGCCAGACGTCTTCTGGACGTCTTTTAAAAAAAATAATAATAATTAAAAAAAAATTGGACCTCCAACAGTGTACTAGCCATGATCGCGATCGCGAAATTGCATGTTTAACCCCCATACCAACCCCATAAGAAAACATAAGGGCTGCCTTCTCCTGAATGCCTGAACGGATTTCCAAGCGGATTTTTTTGTTTGAAAGCTGTGAAAAGCATGCACATGCATAGTGCATGATCTGTGCAAGAATGTGTGCACCAGCGTGCACACTATTTTTTTAACCCTTTGTTGGCGAACCGGCAATATAAGAGGTCCCACTTTAAATATGGCACCGAAGAAGTTAAAAAAAACACAGCAGAACAAAAAAAAATAAAAAAAAGTAATAATGGATTAGGAAAGAAAGAGTGCAAAAGGCAAAAGAACAAAGAGAATGAGAAAAGCATCCTCAGCTGTACATGTGCATAAAGTTTGGTGTATTTTATACACCAATGGCATTATTTCTCCGTACCAGCTACTGTACAATAACATTTTGTAAAAAACTTCACAGTGTGTTCCATGTGCAACAGGTTGGTATAATTAAAGACTTCACAGTATATGTATCCACGAGTTTCCAACGCCCCATAGTGCATTGCGCAGACGCTGTACCGAGCTTCCGGCGCCGCAGCCGAGTGTGATTTACAAGCTCACAATGGGTTGCATCTGCGAC
>NC_137817.1:1527736-1555236 GCF_963921795.1 Nannobrachium achirus
GATATCGAATTATCAGACGCATTAAGACAAAGCGAATTTAGCATGTTTCCATTTTCGGGTGTCATTCGAATTAGCGACGGTCGCAAGAGTTGATCGGACTGATTTTTTTCAGACCGAACCTGAGCACTGCACGTCTGCACGTCTGACTGCTGTGACTCGGTCGCTGTCTAGTAGTGGGAAGAAGGGATTATCAGTCATCATCATGGCCCCAAATAACTTTTAAATATATTACAATTGGCGACGAGTCTCTTACGAAATTGGCAAGAGTTCCTCTCAATACATAAACTACCGGTTCACCGGGAAAACCGCGGTCGCGTCGCTGCACAGTTCTCAATCTGCTCATCCTACAAGTTTCAGCGTCCTCTGGAAGGTCAGGTGGCCGATCTGCAAGCTCACAACGTGGCGCGGAGACGTGGATGTGAGCTGCTGTGAGCTTGTAGATTGGATAGATAGATAGATAGATACCTTAATTATCATTTTGGCACGCAACACCATGCGGGTTAGCCACGGATGGCTTGACTCCGGGAGGTGAAAACGGGAGGAATTTACACACGGTCCGTGTCACTCCGTGTGTAACAAACAACAACCGGTTTGTTTTGTGGGCTAACGCTATACCATGGACGTAAAGCGGCAGGGGAAATGGACCTAGAACGCCATAATCTATTCGCATTTATTGTCTGACCCGTTTCCATTCACTTATGCGCATTTAGTTTATTCGATAAAGCCTCAAAATCCTCCTCCTCCAAGCGGATAACTTTTTTTGCGGATAATGAAAGTTTATTCGCATTTTGAAGTGTTTCCATAAAAAGATTTTGCGAATAAGCCGTTAATGCGCAAAAAGTGTCTTTATGGAAACGCCACTATAGTAACAGTAATGACGGTTTATATTGACTGGATCTGCTTCAACCACAGCTTCCCATCCTTTGATGTGCGTGTGTGTGTGTGTGTGTGTGTGTGCGTGTGTGCGTGTGTGTGTGATATACAGTGACAGTGGCAGCATGCTGGCATATGGATGCTATCTGACATTGTGTGATGATGCAAAGATACCCTGTCTGTTTGCAATCCACCTGTGTGTGTGTGTGTGTGTGTGTGTGTGTGTGTGTGTGTGTGTGTGTGTGTGTGTGTGTGTGTGTGTGTGTGTGTGTGTGTGTGTGTGTGTGTGTGTGTGTGTGTGTGTGTGTGTGTGTGTGTGTGTGTAAAAAAGTAGCATATAAAAGTCTATCTAAAAGTAGCATATCTACAAGCCCGCATTTTGAGCTGGTTTGCTTTTTTTGTGTGACTGACGCGGTAGTTATGAACTAGTAAGGGCGTTCATTTGTGAAAATAAAAAAAATGTTAAGGTCAATGTGGAGATATAATTATAATCTGGTCTTTGGTCTGCCACGGGGTCTCCTCCCAGAGGGACGTGCATCGAGGACCTTCCTAGGAAGGCGCTGGGGGGGCATCCGTACTAGATGCCCCAACCACCTAAGCTGAATCCTTTCCAAGTGAAGGAGCAGCGGTTCTACTCCAAGTCTCTCTCGGGTGACTGAACTTCTCACCCTGTCTCTAAAGGCACATTCCCACTGGGCGCGATGAAGATAAAAATAAATTCATTCTCTATTAAAGTGCAGGGCAACATCCCCACCACAAGGATAAAGACAACGATGGCCGTAAACGATACAGTTAGGATCACTTTTGCGTGAAACTTTGCACACACACTCCTTGGATGGCAAACCACAACCTCCACCCCTCATTTCTCAAATGGCCCTATTCTAGTGCCACCATCCGGCTGATTTGGGCCTAAAATCACACAAAGCGGTACACAGTATCACACATAAGTCACACAAGTCATGTCATCAACATGGATCTGTCCCATTTCCCATATTCCCTCCTGATTGGCTACGACTGCCTCCTAAAGTTTGCAAATTATGCAACCTGACGGTCGCTTATCTCCCGATTAGGGAGTGTTATTGGTCTTTATCTTTATCACACCCAGTGGGCCTCAAGGGAGATCCCAGCCACCCGTCTGAGGAAACTCGTTTCGGCCGCTTGTATCCGCGACCTTATACTTTGGGTCATTATGACCCACACTTCATGACCACAGGTGAGAGTAGGACATTTTTACTATATAGATTTTTTTAAATATTTCAAATAGCTGATCTACAAGCTCACAACGTGTCAATATAGATCTGCTAAGTATTTTAAAAGGGGACGGGTCGCCATTCCGACACATCCCCGTTCCAATCACCAGGTTAGCATTCACCAGCGTCGGCAGGTTAGCTATTCACCGGGTTAGCCTTCACCAGTGTTAGTTTTACTGAGGTTAGGGTTAGGTTAGGTTTAGGGTTAGGGTTAGGGTTAGGTTAGGTTTAGGGCGGTAGGAATATCGATGTGTCGGAGTGCCGACGTGTAACCATTTTAAAATGTTTTTCAAAATAGTGAAAAAAAGGCATAGAAGTTCAGGGATAAGGTTTAAGGCATGGATAAGAATGTGTGGGAGACAGAGAGCTTTGCCTCCTGGCTCAGCTCTCTTCTCGTCACAACGGTGACGGACTGACGGTACAGCGATATGTTCACTTTAATTGTCTTGTCTGGGGGTCAAAACATTCTTATCAGATGGTCGACATGAGGCAGAATACGAATTAATTTCAGGGTCCTTGACATAAAAAATAAAAAAAACATTTGAGAACCATTGGCATAGAATATACTGTGTGTGTGTGTGTGTGTGTGTGTGTGTGTGTGTGTGTGTGTGTGTGTGTGTGTGTGTGTGTGTGTGTGTGTGTGTGTGTGTGTGTGTGTGTGTGTGTGTGTGTGTGTGTGTGTGTGTGTGTGACATGAGATCCATGCACCATAATTACTTTATGTTCTGTTGAGCCAGGATTTAATTAACTCTGTGTGATCACTCAATCAATGAACACGCACTCACACACACACACACACACACACACACACACACACACACACACACACACACACACACACACACACACACACACACACACACACACACAATGTTGATGTAATGTTGATGTAATCATCAACATGTCGCAATGCGTTGTGAGCTTGTAGACCGGACTGTTTTTCGGCTTGCATGAAGCAAACGTGACACAAACCTAATTACACCACATTAAACTCTCTGATCAATATAAACCATTAAACTTCTAAATGTAATGTTTTGCCTTATCCTAAACTATCTCCAAATGTTTCAGCTGTAAGACAACGTTTTTTCTTTTGTTTCTCATAATATTCTACTGTATTTGTACGGACATGTGGTCATACACACACACACGCACACTTCCACAGTAAACGGACTAAAGCGCCTGTCAGAGGGGGCGCTGTTGCCGCGTCCTATGAATTCATTTTAATTAATTAAAGGACAACTTTGTTTTTTTTTACAACAAGGGTTCATATTTTAGATTGTAATCAGAGAAAAGAAAAAGTGAGTGAGTGTTAAAATGTTTTCATTTGCTTCGTTCTATTGTTTTATTGCGTTTACCGTGCTAAAATGTGGGTCATGCGTACGCATGGGGGCATGTGTACAAGTGGCTAAATATGTCTTTTTAGACACAATAAGCCAGCAGTTTCTCTATTGCTATGTACAGTAACACTTCTAGCCCCATAAGTCACATCCAACCATGAAAGGTTGCGTTGTATCTTGGGAATGTGCTTATTCTGTGTAAAATGACATATTTAGCCACTTGTACGCATGCCCCCAACCACTGAAATAAGAATCTCTAAAACAATAGAAAGAAGTAAATGAAATCATTTTAACACTCATCTTTTATATTCTTTATTTACAATCTAAAATATGAACCCTTGTTGTAAAAAACTAAAGTTGTCCTTTAATTCATTTTCAATGAGAAGTGGGTGAGGAGTTGAGGAGCAGCGAGGAGAGCAGACGACGGTAGCTTTTCTTACTGTAACTTTAGTTGCTCTGACTCTGACCTCTAAGGACCTTCCAGGGAGGGTGCTCTTGTGCGTCTTGCTGCGTCACCCTTTCTTGTTTTTTTTCTTTTGCTAGTTGTTTTTATATCGCACTGACCTTTGGACACTCTGCACTATTAGGTTGTGTTAGTAGGTTTTTTTTTTTAGTATTTCTGCTTGAGTTTGACATGATGTAGAGATACTTGTTGCACTAACTAGCATTGACTGTTATGGTCACTTTGATTTGGGGGCACTGAACTATATTGATAGTTGTGCCTAAGGACACTTTATGTATACAGTATATATATATTATTTGTTCCCTTTCTTGACGTACCTTGCTCTTACTCTACTCTGTTCTTGTTTTTTTTCTTTTTTTCCTTTATCTTTTCGTACTTCTCTGTAACTTTGTAAATAGCCTTATACTGCTGTGCAGCCTCTGGGCAACTGATTTTCCCCCTTGGGATAATAAAGGTATCTCTCTATCTATCTTTGAAATACTCACACGCGTGCTCGTTGGTGCATGCGCTCGCGGGCGGCCATAGCTGGATGGTGGTCATCTCCAGGCTTGGAGGCTGGCGCGCGCGGGAGGACAACAACAGTGGCTGCCAGTCCGTTATACCCGCCCCGGGTGCCAGGTGTTATACCCGCCCCAGGTGCCAGGTGTTATACCCACCCCGGGTGCCAGGTGTTATACCCGCCCCGGGTGCCAGGTGTTATACCCGCCCCGGGTGCCAGGTGTTATACCCGCCCCGACTGCCAGGTGTTATACCCGCCCCGGGTGCCAGGTGTTGTACCCGCCCCGGGTGCCAGGTATTATACCCGCCCCGGCTTGTGTTTGTGCCTCCACCGCAGTGTAGGGGTGGGCAATATTGAATAATACAATATCACAATATTTTCCCAAGCTGTATCACGATGCACAATTTCATCACGATTCTTTTTCACGTCGGTTTTTATGGTTATTTTTCAAGTTACTTGACAAAAACTAGACTCTCTGGGTTCCTTTTGGGAGGTCTAAATTGAACTTTACAAGTATGTAACTCTGACAGTATACAAATGAAACCAAATGGACCCATAAGTATCACCATATCGCCCACCGCTACCGCCGTGTGATCCCTGCTGATCCAAACCAGAGCAACATATCCGACATACCTATCTAAATTACTTATCATTCAAAAGAGCTTTCTGAGGATGATTTCACACTCAAATAGATATGAGCCATCGGCTCCTCTCTTTATTAAATATTCAATATTGCCTATAGACAAAGTAAACGTTTTACAAACCTGCTCATTTATGTTTAAATTAAAAAAATACAAACAAGACATTCCCCTTTCTTTTCATAATTTGTTTCAGGTTACTTCTGAAATTCACTCTTACCTTACAAGGAATAGAGATGATTTTGAACGACCTCTTTGTCGTACCACGAAACATCAATTATTTATTACATTTAGAGGGCCTCAATTGTGGAGCTCTCTAGATACATCACTTAAGTGATCTTTATCCTTGTCAATATTTAAGAAACGTATGAAACAATATCTTATTTCTTTACTGTAAGTCCACATGATTTCATCTACTGATGTGTTCTTACCAAATGTGTTTTTTGTTTTTGTCTTTTTATGTTTTTTGTGGAGTTTCTGTGTTTTTACTTCTTTATTGCACAGCTGCTCTGACATAACTTGTATATTGTATTTGTTCCTAGTGAACTTGTATTTGTTAAATGAATGACCTTTCATTAAGGAAAGGATTCTAAACTAGAAGCAGTGCTCTTCCGAGCACAGGTCTCCACCAGGCCGTGCGTCCTGGTGGTGCTACTGTATAATAGGCCAATGTAAAAAGGGTGGCATATGTTCTTCACCTTAGATCTTTCATGGCAATCTGATGCTGCATGCATGATTTGAAGCATTGTGTTCCAAAAATGAGTTTTGCTAGTCTACCTGCTGGTGGCGCTATAACAGGCCAATGTGAAAAAGGTAGCATTTGTTCCTTGACCTAGTGGGAATATGTGTGGCAAATTTCACGGTAATCGCAAGCTGCGTTGATGATTTGAGGCATTTTGTTCAAAAACGGAGCAATCCTGCAAGCTTTGGAAGCCAATATTAGCCAATCAGGATGGAATATGAAATACAGACGGATCGGACTTGATCACATGACTATAGAGATACTGTGTACCGATGTGCGTGATCTTTGGATAAGCCTTTTGGCTTCTTCCTCTCCTTGCACAGTATTTTGTATCCTCAATATGTATTGTTCTATTTTTTTTAATGTGCTAATAAACTAAACTAAACTAAACTAAGCGTCCACGTAAACCACCATTCATCTGTATGGCGCTTTACACTGTACAGGGGCGGCATAGCTCAGGGGTAGAGAAACCGTTATTAGAGCACGAAGGGTTCCCGAAGGGCTCCCAGTTCGAATCCGGGCTCCCCCTGAGTTAATGTGGAAGAGTCCTTGGGCAAGACTCTGAACCCCTAGTTGCTCCCGGTGAGCAGGTTGGTGCCTTGCATGGTTTCCTCCGCCACCGGTGTATGAATGTGTGCCTGAATGGGTGAATCTAATGCACAATCTATGTGAAGCGCTTTGGATAAAAGCGCTATATAAATGCACCATTTACCATTTACTGTACAGACAACAATTAATGTAGCCACGCCACCCCCTACACACGTACGCACGCACGCACGCGCGCACACACGCACACACGCACACACGCACACACGCACACACGCACACACACACACACACACACACACACACACACACACACACAGAAAGAAACAGAAGAAAAGCAGCAGTGTGCAACCAGCTAACAATCTGGATAAAGGGGGTTAATAGAATGTATTAACACATTTTGTTGGGGACCCCCTCTGGAACCCCCTCAAGGACCCCTGGAGTGTACATAACATGACACCTGCAGCCATGAATAACATGATGACGGAGGCACTTTAAACCACACTACACGTCAACACATCAACGCCTGCAGGGACGTGCTGGGCCCCTGATTCAGCCCGGGAAAAAGAGTTGTAGAGGCCCTCATTGGGCGCTATAGAGAGATCTCTCTCTATAGCACTGCTGCTACTCAAAGATTTGCCATTTCAGATCATGACAAGTAACAAGCCAGTGGGCCAATTACATGAGTTATATTTTGTCGTTGTCGGGTGGAAACCTTGTATATCCAAAACCGTTTGTTTTGTATTTATCATTTTAAAAATGATTTAAACTAGTGAAAACAGTAGATCTACAAGCACACAACGCCTCGCACCGCGAGGCGTTGTGTGCTTGTAGATCTACTGTTTTCACTACTTTTGTGCGACGGCCTTGTATGATGAAGCAGGGCTTTGCTTTGCAAAAAAAATTACAAATTGAAACTTGGAGATACAAGGTTTCTGCCCGACAGTGTGACGATTTACTTTGTTGGCCGCCCAGCCCCCAAAATTGAATGAAGGCCAACATTTTATTTTAATTCTTTTCCTAATGGCCGGCCTGGACCGGCTGGGAATGAAACGGCCGTTCGGGAGTTGTCCCGCTTTTCCCAATGGCCAGCACGTCCCTGAACGCCTGTCATTGTGAGGGCAGAGCAGCCACACACAGACCAGTTCCCTGTAGAAATGCGTGGCGGCGCGGCTGGTATAATTGCCTATTGAGCCTCTTGTCACTCAAATAGAGTGGTCTTTTTTTGCATGCCACCGGAAAACTGTGTGTGTGTGTGTGTGTGTGTGTGTGTGTGTGTGTGTGTGTGTGTGTGTGTGTGTGTGTGTGTGTGTGTGTGTGTGTGTGTGTGTGTGTGTGTGTGTGTGTGTGTGCGCGTGCGTGCGTGCGTGCGTGTATTTCACAAGTGTACTAGTAAGACACCTCAGGGTGACTTTTGTGACCTCAGGGTGACATCTGGCCAGTGATGTATATGGGACCAGTTACTCATATATGGAGACCCCTTAATGATAGTTATGTTATGTCAAAACATGCCCATATATGGACATTCCCATTTATGTCCTTAATATTGATAACATAATATCCTTAATAATGTCCTTAATATTTGACAAAATACGAATCTCCATATATGGGCATAAAACGTACGTAAGTAATGCCCATTCTCATTTTTTAAGTGTGATCGATGTTCTGTGATTGATGTTGATTATACTGTGTTTTTTCTAGATAGATATCCATTTGCATTTGTTATATTGTTGATGATGTACGGACATATTATCTTGTTTATTATTGTGATGTTATCTGCTTATTGTAAGTCGCTTTGGATTAAAAGCGTCTGCTAAATGCCTAAACTGTAAACTGTCACTGTGTTGTCCTTTAGTTGATGTTTCTAACATCTATTTCTCTCTCTCTCCCCAGGCTCCAGGTTGGGACTGCACACGGGCAAAGGTAAACAACCCCAAAAACCTTGTTCGTGTCTTTTAAAGGAACGCTACGCAACCTTTCTGATCTGAGTTGTTTACAAACAGGGAAAGTGTGTTGTGTTCCTTTTCCTCTTGGTCTAGCGGTCCTTTGTTTGGGTTTTCCATGCGGGGGGAGACCCGGGTTCGAACCTGGGTTGTTTACGCTACATGTGATGTCATCATGGCAGCTGTGATGTCATGTGGAACTGTGGATCAGTTTGAGATGCTCACACACACACACGCACGCACGCAGGCACGCACGCACGCACGCACGCGCACGCACGCACGCACGCACGCGCGCACGCACGCGCGCACATGCACACGCACGCACACGCGCACACACATGCACGCACGCACGCACGCACACGCACACACACACACACACACACACACACACACACACACACACACACACACACACTGTATATTTGTCGGTCAAAGAACCAATGAGCATTCAGAATGATGGGAAGGTCGGCTGGCCTCTGAATGATGTTTTGTTGGTGTTTTCTAACTGTGTTAATTGGGTCCATTGTTTCATTGGTCAGACGGTCTGAGGTAAACTGTCTCTTCATATTAGGACTGTTTGGAGTTTATCATGTTTGTTTTATGGAGCTTTGGAATTTATCCTTTTATTCATAAATTTTTCCATTTTGTACACAGCTGTTATGATCATCCAGGACTAGCTCTGTAGAGTTTAGTATTGTCTAAAGCCCCTTTTACACTGCAAGGTGGAACCTGAACTTTCAGGAACCTGAACCTATATATTGTGATGTTATTACGTGCGCATCCCGCATCAAAAACTCATTCAAGTCACCCAGGGACTCATTCATGTCATGGTCCTGGGGTCCCGGGGATGCGCCTCCATTGGAGTCCATGTTAAAATAATTTACCGCGTCGCGGTAAAAGAAAAACATTTTTAAATTCCACAGACACCACCATTGTTCATGGGTGAAAGCATCCTACTTTACCCTACGTTAACACAAATAAAATCCATGTAGAAAGTCTTAAACAGGCGATAGAAACGTCAATGTTTTGATTCCACTGACGTCCGACGCCATTTTGCGCGCCCGAATTCATTAGGGGCACATGTTTTAGTAGTTTTAGTAGTTCTAAGTTCAAACATTAGCCAAAATGTAAAATAAATATAAGAAATAGGCAAACATTTTGAAAATAGCTGATCTACAAGCTCACAGCGCTCGAAAACATTGTATTGAGGACTCATAAAACTTTTCTGGGAGCCATTTGAATGACCACCCGTGGGTCCCGGGACCCATTACATTGAAAACCTAGTAACATCATGTTGGTTCTTGTTTTGTTTCCGTTGCACACGGCCTGGTTCTAGACGAGGTTCCTGGAACCTTTTTTAGGTCCTGTTCCTGAGGAAGAACTAAACTTGAGTTCTGGGAACCTGTGGGCGGAGCCAGCAGCGCTGCTGCTCTTTATTTTGGGACCTTCCCTGTTAGTTCTGGTTGTATGGAAACATGAGCAGAACTTGGTCCCAGAACTTCACAGGTTCTTGAAAGTTCTTGGTTGTGGAAAGTTCTGGTTCTAGTTCTGGGTCGGCCCTACTGTGGAAATGGGGCTTTTAAATTCTGTGGTAAAAATCTAATGTTGGTATAAATGTCCTTCACAAGCCATCGTGGTGATGAGCCCTGCTTTACCAGCAAACTGTCTCCGTCTGGTGGAAACCATTATGTACAAAAAAAAAAAAAAAAAATGATTACTTTCAGGACTAAAATTTTCCCCCCAAAAAAGCAGCAAAAGTACAGACGTGCAGAAGATCAAAACGCAGAGCGAATCCGGACTGTGGATTTTTGAGGCTTTTGTGTGACGTCGTAGCGATCGACTGGAGAAGGGGTGTTAATTTATGACAAACACACTCAGAAAGATAAAAAAGATGAGATGAAATGCAGTTCTGATGTGTTTCTGTCAACAAGTCACTGTATTTCAGTCACTGTAATCCTCACCATCTGCTGTCTACTACGTTTTACCAAGCTCTCTCTCTCTCTATCTCTCTCTCTCTCTCTCTCTCTCTCTCTCTCTCTCTCTCTCTCTCTCTCTGTCTCTCTCTCTCTCTCTGTGTCTCTCTCTCTCTCTCTCTGTCTCTCTCTCTCTCTCTGTCTCTCTCTCTCTCTCTGTCTCTCTCTCTCTCTCTCTGTCTCTCTCTCTGTGTCTCTCTGCACTGTTTTTGATCGTCCTTTGCTTTAATTTTCCCTGAGCTTCTCTTCTGCTCTCTCTCTCTCTCTCTCTCTCTCTCTCTCTGCTGCATGCTGGGAGGCACGGTGGTGAGCGTGTGTGAGTGTGTGTGAGTGAGAGCCCGCGGCTTTGTTTTTTTTTTTGTTTCCACCTGTCCTTTTCCCTGTTCTATCGCATGATCAGGTAAGGTTACTTTTTATAAACTTTTTGCTGGTTTGTGAAGCAGCTTTAGCTGGGCTCAGCTGGGCTGCTAAAGAGGGGGGGGGGGATGGCGTCGCTTGCGGCGCCGTCTCTGTCCATACGGCATGGAGTTCGTTTGGTGCCTGAGCCTAATGTCACGGTAGAGCAGGTGCTGTTGGCTGTCGGAGAACAGATCGATCACTCCAATTTGGAATATGCATCGCGCATGAACAAGGGAGTGATCGTGTTTGTAAAGGAGGAGAGGTTTGTGCACCAACTTGTTGCGACTGGCATCGTCATAGGTGACGCTTATCTACAAGTTACTCCGCTGTATGCTCCTTCCACGAGAGTTATACTGTCGGGCGTACCACCATTCATTCCTAATGAGCTGTTGGAACAGGAGCTAAAACGCTTCGGAAAGTTCGCCAGCCCATTAAAGAATGTTAATCTCGGGTGCAAAGACGCAAAGTTAAAGCACGTTCAGTCACTCCGCAGACAGGCTTACATGTTCCTTACATCTCCTACACAAGAGCTGGAGGTGTCATTCAAAGTGAAACATGAAGACAGTCACTACATGGTCTATGCTAGCGCAGGCAGCATGAAATGTTTCGAGTGCGGACAAATTGGCCACAAGCGCCTCTCATGTTTACAGAGACGGCGAGCGGCCGCCGAACGGGAGGAGGAGGAGGCGAGGCGGACCGGCGGGGATGAAGCCCCCGCTGCCCCCGTCGCCCCCCCTCCCGAAAATGATAACGCAAACGAAACGGTAGAGCAGGTGGAAACAGAACAGAGCGATGAGACAGAACAGACACAAGATGTTGCAGATGAGGTTGAGGATGCGAACCAGTTTTCACAGATCACTGACTCGCAAAGCAGCGGTGACGGTGAAGCCGCGAGCACTGCACTTGTAGATGCTGGTGCGTCTACAAGCTCCACAGGGGAGGGTGCGCCAGCACCCACTAGCGATGTGGTGACAGGAGGAGAGAACACTCACAGTGTCAACACTCCGTTACCAAGCAGTCAGATGAACAGTGAAATTGATGATCTAGATTATGATAGTGAGACAGAAAGGGAATATATGTCTGAGGAGAGAAACAAACCCTCTGACCTATATTCTTTAAAGGAAATAATAGATTTTTTGGATAAGACATTTGGACAAACCGTGATACTTAAAAACCACTTTCCTGATGAAAAAAAGTTTGTTGACAGTGTTCGTGTTTTACTAAATGTGGTTGGGACTGACGTATTAGAGTTAAAAAAGAGGTATCGTTTAAGGAAGTTTGTAACTTCTTTGAACAAAGCTACTTCAGGTGATAGGCAAAAAAGGAAGAGAAGGAAGAATTCACTAGGTAAACAGTTATGATGATCATGCACCACAGTTTTTCCTGCTCTCTCTTGAGCCTGTATCTACTGTTTTCTATTTTCCTTCACTCTTGTTTTCTGATGGGGGGGCTCAAAATAGGCTCTTTGAATATGAATGGAGGGAGAGACAGGCACAAGAGGGCCTTAATAGCAGAGGTAGTTGAGCAGAAAAAAATTGATATTCTTTTTCTACAGGAAACTCATAGTGACAAAGCAAACGAAGTAGACTGGGGCCTGTTTTGGAAAGGCTCCTTTTTTCTAAGTCATGGAAGTAATGTCAGTGGAGGAGTTGCAGTTCTCTTTTCAGACAAATTGAATGTAAATATAATTTCCCAGGAGGAGCTAGTTAAAGGGAGAGTAGTAATAGTTAGAGCAGAAATTGAAGGGTGTGTTTTCTGTCTGGTTAATGTCTATGCCCCTAATCAGGGCTCGGAGAGGATAACTCTATTCAACAAATTGAAAGATGAGTTAGGCAAGAATCAAGACCTCAAAATAATGGGGGGCGATTGGAACTCCACAACAGACTTTACAAAGGACAGAATGAGTGAGGAGCCACATTTACAGTCAGCTATTTGTTTAAAAAACACAATTAGTCATTTAGAACTAGTAGATGCATGGAGATTAAAACATGACACAGCAAGACAGTACACATGGATCAGGATTGTAGATAACAGAGTGAGTGCTGCTAGACTGGACAGGATATACATATCAGATGGGCTCAGAGGCCAGCTGAGCAGCAGTTGTATTAGTCCAGTGGGGTTCAGTGATCATCACTTAACTACTGTATGTCTGTGTCTTTCTTCTTCTGAAAAAACAAACAATTACTGGCATTTCAACACAACACTGCTGCAAGATGCTGTTTTTTGCCATAATTTTAAAACTTTTTGGTCAATCTGGACTCAGAAGAAGCGTGAATTTGAGTCACTGAGTATGTGGTGGGAAATAGGAAAAGCTCAAATCCGAGTCTTTTGCCAACAGTATACATCCTACTCAACACTTAACATTAGGGAAGCTGTCAGAAGATTGGAGACACAAATAAGAGACATTGAAAGTAGTCTACATCCAGACACAAACCCTAACGATGAGACTCTGCTTCAGAATAAGAGACATGAACTCGGTTCCTTAATGAGGGAGAGAGCGAAAGGAGCCCTCGTCAGAGCTCGCTTTGTATCACTCAAAGACATGGATGCTCCAAGCGCGTTCTTCTTCAACTTGGAGAAGAAGAAAGCACAAGGGAAGCAGATGTCCTGTCTAAGACTGCCGGACGGTAGTATTACTACAGACTCTGGTGAGATGAGGAGACATGCTGTCAGTTTCTACACAACATTGTATGGAGCAGAGCACTGTGAGGAGCAGTGTCAGTCAGAACTATTAGAAGGACTAATTAAGCTCACTCCAGGGGAGAGAAATGAGCTAGATCAGGAACTGTCTTTCGAGGAACTGACCACAGCCGTTGGACAGCTTGCTCCTGGTCGGGCACCAGGGATAGATGGGCTGCCCATTGAGCTCTACAAGGCTTTCTGGGATTGTATGGGACAAGATTTTCATGAAGTGATGCTGGACTGCTACCAAAAGGGCTTGCTGCCCACCTCATGCAGAAGAGCCGTTCTGTCCCTCCTCCCCAAGAAGGGGGACCTAGCCCTTCTAAACAACTGGAGACCTGTAGCCTTATTGTGTTCAGACTACAAGGTGCTCTCACGGGCACTTTCCAACAGACTGAAAGACCACTTAGGTGTACTGATACAACCTGATCAAACATACTGTGTACCTGAAAGAACTATTATGGACAATTTATTTTTTATCAGGGATGTGTTAGATGTTTGCAAACTACACAATGTTAACACAGGCATCCTATCAGTTGACCAACAGACTGCGTTTGATAAGATAGATCATGGCTTTCTCTTCTCTACCATGAATGCATTTGGCATTGGGGAGAAGTTCACACAATGGGTTAGTCTACTATATACAGAAGCAAGCTGCATGGTTAAGGTGGGAGGTGGCCTGAGCAGACCAATAGCAGTCGGAAGGGGGATCAGACAAGGGTGCCCCATATCTGGCCAACTCTACAGTATTGCCATTGAGCCACTCCTATGTAAACTGAGAAGCAGATTGGAAGGTCTAACCCTACCTGGACTCAGCCAGAGACCTCCATATGTCGTATCAGCTTATGCTGACGATGTAACTATTTTTATAAAAAATCAGAGGGATGTGGATGAAATAAAGAACTGTCTTGGTATTTATGAAAAGGCCTCATCAGCCAAGGTTAACTGGGAAAAAAGTGAGGCCCTACTAGTGGGGAGTTGGAGGGATGAGACAGTCCCCAGCCTACCCGGAGGCTTAACGTGGGGACAGCAGGGGATGAAGTTTTTGGGAGTTTACTTGGGTTCACAGACCTATCAGAATAAAAACTGGGAGGGTTTAGTGGAGAAGGTGAAAGCTAGATTGGAAAAATGGAGGTGGCTTTTACCCCAGCTGTCCTACAGGGGGAGGGTACTGGTCGCAAATAACCTGGTGGCAGCGATGCTCTGGCACAGACTGATAGTGTTACCTCCACCCAGGGGCTTAACAGAGGAGATACAAAGACTGATAACAGACTTCTTTTGGACTGGGCAGCATTGGATAAGGGCTGCAGCCTTGTACCTCCCAGTGGAGGAAGGAGGACAAGGCTTGATAGACATTGCTTCACGGGTAATGGCCTTCAGGCTGGAAACAGGCCAGAGACTCTTGTACGAGTGTGGCCCAAGATGGCTAGGCACAGCCAGCCTAATACTAAGGAAAGCTGGTCGCTTGGGTTACGACAAACATCTGTTCTTACTGAACCTAAGCGAAGCGGACATTACAGGACTCACACCGTTCTACATCTCTGTCCTTCGTGCATGGCAGATTCTTCAGGCATCCAGGGACCCTGGTGGTCGGCCTGGAATGTGGATATTTGAGGAACCACTGTTCTTCAATGACTATCTAAAGACTGAAACGCTGTCAACACCTAGCCTGAGGGCTGCTTTACGAGAGGCGGGTTGTGTCAAGCTGGGACACCTCCTGAAGGCTACACAGACATCGGTGGATGTACTGGGACAGATGACCGGCATCAGATCTACAAGGCTCCTGTCCAGGATTGTTCGAGAGGTCTGTGCCTCCTTGTCAGAGCCCCTAAGAGCGTTTGCAGAAAACCGTACCAATTCTGACCAATGGGATGATGAGTGTGAGTACAGTTTCCCATCTCTAATTGTCACTCCTGCTGTTGGGGAGTGGCAGGAGAGAGAAGACCAGCTACTCTCTTTCAAAGTCCCAAAGCTTGGGGACCTTAGAGAGATGGGAAAGAAAGCAGCTTATCACACCTGTGTTAAGGTGTCGCATGCACGCTCACTGACGGGGTTTAGAGCATCAAGGTGGGATGGGGTTTTCGACCAGGACTCTTCCCCGAAAGGCTGCTGGAGGTCATTGTATAAACGGCCAATTGACAAGCGGGCGGCCGACCTCCAGTGGAGGATTGTGCACGGGGCCATAGCCACCAACAAACACCTAGCACACCTAGATCCAAGCATAGGGGAGGGTTGTCCGTTCTGTTTCCAATTAGAAACACTGGAGCACTTGTTTACCAGGTGTCCAAGGCTGATGAGCGTCTTTGATTTGTTAAAGATGTGGTTTGTGCGATTGGGTGTGACTTTCTCATATGTACTTTTTATTTTCGGTCCCAAGTATTCTGTGACTAATAGACCCATACATACACTACTTAATTACATGTCTGGAATGGCCAAACTTGCAATCTGGATCACAAGGCGAAATAAGATAAAGGGAGATGGTTCCATAGATCCAGTTCAGGTTTTAACAGGGATGGTAGCTGCTCGACTTAGAGTTGAGCATGCATACTATACACTAACTAACAATCTGCAAGGATTCAACAACATCTGGACTGTTGGGGGGGCGTTGTGTCAATCACAGGAAGGGGGAGAGCTGGTTCTTGGTTTTTAAGATAAGACAAATGTGATTTATGAGAATACTGGCTTTGATTTGCAGTGGCTTAGGTGAAATCATTTGTATTTTGTGGTGATCTGAGCTGAATTGAGGCTTTTAATAAAGAGCTTTTAAAATCAAAATCTCTCTGTCTCTCTCTCTCTCTCTCTCTCTCTCTCTCTCTCTCTCTCTCTCTGTCTCTCTCTCTCTCTCTCTCTCTCTCTCTCTCTGTCTCTCTCTCTCTCTCTCTCTCTCTCTCTCTCTCTCTCTCTCTCTCTCTCTCTCTCTGTCTGTCTCCCTCTCTCTCTCTCTCTCTCTCTCTCTCTCTCTCTCTCTCTCTCTCTCTTCCTCTGTGCGTCTCATCTCATGCGTTTTTCCTGGTCATCATGTGTTCGTTAAAGCGCTCGTTATGGATCCTAGGATCTGTAGGTCTGTCTGTCTGTCCGTCTGTCTGTCAGAGAAGTGACTTTAAAGTAGAGTTTATGAATCATTCAATGGTTTCAGGATCTTAAATACATTCATCTTTTCTGCTGCATTGAATTGAAACCAGACCCACCTGTTGGCTCAGCTGCTTTCTGTTGTATTGTATAAAATAAGAGGCTCAGGAGGAGAGTCTTATTCAGGAATGACTGGGAAAGTTATTGTGTTTATGAACTCCAGGAAAGAAATGTCCTGACACAGCCTCTCATTGTGTATCAGACTTTTTTCTAACTGTTATTAACTATGTCTCTTATCCACTGTGTGTGGGAGGGTGGAGTTGACGAATTTTTTTGGTATTAGACGTTTTGCCAGTAATGTTACGAAGGCTATCAGATCAGCATGCATTCTAGAAGGGGGGAGTTGAGAAATGCAGAACAAAGCGGTGATTGCGTTGGGCTCAATAAGCGTCCCAGTTAATTCTGAGAGAGTGACAAAAATCTAACTGCTCCTGATGAGCAGGTTGGTGCCAAGCATGGTTTCCTCTGCTACAGTATGTATATTTAGTCGTATAGTTTTAGTCATCATAGCTGAGTTGTTTAGTTTGTGTAGATCTCTCTCTCTTTCCTTCTAACTAACTAGCACTAACTAGCATTGACTGTTACGGTCTCTTTTTGTAAGACACTTTATGTATATATACGTACTTATATATTATTCGCCCCCTCTATTGATGCACCTTCTCTTTATTGGTACTGTACTGCTCTTTTTTTCCTCTTATCTATCTTTTTTTTTTCTCTTACTTCTCTGTAACTTTGTAAATACTGTATACTGCTATGCTACAACTGCACAACTGAATTTCCCCCTTGGGATAATAAAGGTATCTATCTATCTACCTACCTACCTACCTACCTACCTACCTACCTACCTACCTACCTACCTAGCGGTGCGAGGCGTTGTGTGCTTGTAGATCTGCTGTTTTCACTACTGTTGTGCCACAGCCTTGCATGATGAAGCAGGGCTTTACTTTGCGAAGAAACGTACACATTTTAAACTTGGATATACAAGGTTTCTTCCCGACTGTGACGATATTTACACCCCCATATTATGTCCATGGATTCTTGGGACATGAAAAGTGTGCCCATGCAGAAAAAAGGTTGAGAAACACTGATCTAGTGATAATATCCTAGCATACAGCCCTGAGGTTCTCCAGACCAGGGGTTCCCAAACGTTTTTGTCTCAGGTCAGGTCACCCCATAAATATTGTTTTAATCCGAGGCACCTCTACATTATAATTTTCACTCCCAGCACCTTATATTTATAGCATATCGTCGTTGTCGGGTGGAAACCTTGTATGTCCAAAACCGTTCGTTTTGTATTTATCATCTATAAAATGTACTAAACTCGTGAAAACAGCAGATCTACAAGCACACAACGCCTCACATCGCGAGGCGTTGTGTGCTTGTAGATCTGCTGTTTTCACTAGTTTTGTGCGACAGTCTTGTATGATGAAGCAGGGCTTTACTTTACCAAAAGACATATACATTTGAAACTTGGAGATACGAGGTTTCTGCCCGACAGTGACGATATTTTAGTGATTATGTTGCGAGGAAAACGTTGAGATAACAGCCATTTTGGTTAGAAAATAACTTTGTACTTCAAGTTTAAAATGATACTAAATATTTTTTTCAAGTGTCCAAATAAATTCCAAATATTATCAAATGATTGCGACCGTCAGGGAGCAGTTTACTATGAAAACCTCCACCGGCCGTCGGTCGGTCGGTCGGTCGGTCGGTCGGTCACACGTCACACGTCACACCTTTGCCCTGCTCATATCTCCGCATCAGTATATAGGGCTTGTTTGTTTATTGTATGACATCACGCCACATCATCAGCTGTGGACTCTGTGATGTCATCGTATCGCATCAGTATATAGGGCTTGTTTGTTTATTGTATGACATCACGCCACATCATCAGCTGTGGACTCTGTGATGTCATCGTATCTCCATATATGGCCATCTCCGTATATGGAGATATAAGTCGTCCATGCCCAAGTATGGGCTGGTGAGGTCAGACTTTGTGTGATGCGTAGGTTATCTCCATATATGGAGATTCAACATTCCAGGCAATGCTCTCTTCCCTGGTGAGAATTGCCCCTTTATATAGGGCTTGTTTGTGTATTGTATGACATCACGCCACATCATCAGCTGTGGACTCTGTGATGTCATCGTATCTCCATATATGGCCATCTCCGTATATGGAGATATAAGTCGTCCATGCCCAAGTATGGGCTGGTGAGGTCAGACTTTGTGTGATGCGTAGGTTATCTCCATATATGGAGATTCAACATTCCAGGTGTAACTATGGCTACCCGTATGACGTGAGAGGTGGAGGTTGTGATATTTGTGGAGATAAGCGACCAACGGTCGCTTATCTCCCGATTAGGGAGTCTTACTGGTATCACGGCACCCCTGGACTGCCGTCACGGCACCCCAGGGTGCCCCGTCACCCACTTTGAAAACCCCTGGTCTAGTTGCGACCGTCAGGGAGCAGTTTACTATGAAAACCTCCACCGGCCGTCCGTCCGTCGGTCGGTCGGTCGGTCGGTCGGTCGGTCACACGTCACACGTCACACCTTTGCCCTGCTCATATCTCCGCATCAGTATATAGGGCTTGTTTGTTTATTGTACCAGTAAGACTCCCTAATCGGGAGATAAGCGACCGTTGGTCGCTTATCTCCACAAATAGGCCAAAAGTTTGTTTTACCAATTATTACACTCTATGTGAACATTTACATCAACAAATCCCAAGTACTATGCAGAACGACCCATTTCAAGTTTTTAATGTACAACAATATTTAGAAAATAGGTCTACAAGCTGACAGTCCTCGTCCCTTATATTCCCATAGGTTATATGGAGATCTCAGTGTTTGTCAGTCCTTGTTCATTTATGCCCATATATGGACATCTCTATATCTACTGTAACAGTCCTTGTCCCTTTATGCCCATATATGGAGATCTCTTAACTGTAAGTCCTTGTCCCTTTTATGCCCATATATGGATATTCCTGATGTCATCAGTATATGAACATATATGGGCTTTCTGATATGCCCATATATGGAGATCTCTTAACTGTAAGCCCTTGTCCCTTTTATGCCCATATATGGATATCCCTGATGTCATCCGTATATGCCCATATATGGGCTTTCTAATATGCCCATATATGGAGATCTCTGTATCTCCATATATGGGTATAAAAGGATACTTCAGGTCTGACATCAGGTTTGTTTATATTGGGTTGCTAGGTTTGACATCACAAACTCTATGGGCCATCTGACCTAGAAATCTATATTTGGGCATAGATGACTCATCGTGACCTCATCACACGTCGACCGTACGTGTGACGTGCGGTCGACCGCACGTGTGACCGACGGACGGCCGGTGGAGGTTTTCATACTAAACTGCGACCTTACAGTCGCAACTAAACTGCGACCTTACGGTCGCAATGACATCACGCCACATCATCAGCTGTGGACTCTGTGATGTCATCGTATCGCATCAGTATATAGGGCTTGTTTGTTTATTGTACAGAGTCCACAGCTGATGATGTGGCGTGATGTCATCGTATCTCCATATATGGCCATCTCCGTATATGGAGATATAAGTCGTCCATGCCCAAGTATGGGCTGGTGAGGTCAGACTTTGTGTGATGCGTAGGTTATCTCCATATATGGAGATTCACCATTCCAGGCAATGCTCTCTTCCCTGGTGAGAATTGCCCCTTTATATAGGGCTTGTTTGTGTATTGTATGACATCACGCCACATCATCAGCTGTGGACTCTGTATGGAGATACAGAGATCTCCATATATGGGCATATTAGAAAGCCCATATATGGGCATATACGGATGACATCAGGGATATCCATATATGGGCATAAAAGGGACAAGGGCTTACAGTTAAGAGATCTCCATATATGGGCATATCAGAAAGCCCATATATGTTCATATACTGATGACATCAGGAATATCCATATATGGGCATAAAAGGGACAAGGACTTACAGTTAAGAGATCTCCGGGCATAAAGGGACAAGGACTGTTACAGTAGATATAGAGATGTCCATATATGGGCATAAATGAACAAGGACTGACAAACACTGAGATCTCCATATAACCTATGGGAATATAATGGACGAGGACAATGCGTAGCATTGTGAGCTTGTAGACCTATTTTCTAAATATTGTTGTACATTAAAAACTTGAAATGGGTCGTTCTGCATAGTACTTGGGATTTGTTGATGTAAATGTTCACATAGAGTGTAATAATTGGTAAAACAAACTTTTGGCCTATTTGTGGAGATAAGCGACCAACCCGATTAGGGAGTCTTACTGGTGATAACATCCTTACATGGTAGTGGTCTTGTATTAAATGTAACCCCCTTCTGAGGTTCTCCACACAACCAAACCAAGGAAGAAACTAAAGTGGAACAGTTGTAGCGTCACAGACGACCTTACCTTGGAACTGGGAATTCCCCCAGTTAATGTCCTATATTTTAGCTGAGAGTGTGTGTGTGTGAGTGTGAGTGTGAGTGTGTGTGTGCGTGCGTGCGTGCGTGCGTGCGTGCGTGCGTGTGCCTGAGTGTCTGTGTGTGTGCGTGCGTGCGCGTGTGTGTGCGGAGGTGCCCTTGAGCAGGGCGTCATTGCAGCAAGGTGTTAGGATCCCCGCTCCTGCAGTAATCCCTGAACAACAAGCATATCTTAATAAAGCTGTTCATTATGAATGTACTTTAACATGTTTAACCCATTCCAACTAGGGCTGCACGATTTTGGGGAAAATATCTAATTGCGATTTTTCTGACTGATATTGTGATTGCGATTTTATTCGCGGTATTTATATATTTATTTTAAGGTCGGATTAGTGATTGTTTTTTGGTTAAAACAAATCGTTGTTGTTGTTAAAAGGTTGATATAATAAATTATTTTAACCAAATAAAATCACTTCACAACCTTAAGTCAAGCTTCCGAAGCTTCCGTTTTTTATTTATTGAGTAATACATTTAAAAATATTTTTTTTTATTAATAACTAGGCAAATTGGCAATCATGCAAATGGTTTGATTCAGTTCAGTTATATTTTCTAAAGATTTCCTTGTATTTTGCTTATTAGCAATATAAAACGTTTTTATATTCAGAGAAATCTCAGTAATGGTATTGTCTGCCTCTCATTATTGTCAAGGAAGAAAGTACCATATGTCGCTGCCTTGCTTTTATCAAGGCAAAAAAATGCACCCTAAGAAACACCATAAGTTTGACATGTGTGCAGGGGACGGAGGAGGGGAGCCACCGTCACACAGAAATCACTTTTACCATTATTATGCACCTTTGTGATTTGCTAAATGCGTGGATCCAAATCGCAATTTCGGTTTAAAAACGATTAATTGTGCAGCCCTAATTCGAACATATGTACTCCAAATTGTGTGCAGTTTGGGTGATGGGGTGTGCACAGTATATGAGGCATTGAATGAAGGAAAACCAAGATGTATCGCATGGTCTGCCCACGTTATTGTTTTTCTAGATTGATATTCCTATGCATTCGTTGTATTGTTGTTGATGTACTGACATATTATCTTGCTTATTATATTGATATATTACCTGCTTATTGTAAATCGTGTTGGATTAAAATCATCTGCTAAATGCCTAAACTGTACATTTCAAATTGTACGACTGGTAACAGCTTTGAAGAGATCCAACTTCTCTCCAATATGGCTGCTCTGCATAAAGCCAGTTGGCCACTGGGTGATATTTTATGAATTATTGCAGATCGCAGTTACTATCAAAACCTCCACCGACTGTCAGTCACTCTGTCTGTCTGTCAGTCACACGTCACACGTCACACGTCAACTTTTCCCCTACTCATATCTCCGCCACCGTTGCCCCGATCCATGCCAAACTTTCCACACACACTCCTTGGCTGCCAAACCACAACCTTCACCCATCAATTCTCATATGGCCCTCTTCTAGCGCCACCATGAGGCCGATTCTTGCAAAACACATTTTTGGACACTGCATGCTCCTACAGATTTTGCCCTAAAATCACGCAAATCGCTACACAGTATGTCTACACTCATCTCATCAACATGGATATGTCCCATATAGCGCCACCATCAGGCTGATTTTTTTCAAACATTTTTGGACACTGCTCCTACACATTTTGCCCTATAATCACGCTGCCACCTGACGGTCGCTTATCTCCCGATTAGGGAATGAATGGTAGGAATTAAGGTCTCTTCAGACCTCTGAATCCAGTCCTATTCATGCTGCTGTGTGTCTGCTCTGGTGATGTCATTGGTTAGTCATTATCATGGTTAATTAATCCAGCAGACGTGTGTTGGATTAAACGGTGTATAAATTAATCCCAGGGTTTAATCCCTGGAGGTGTGAGCGTTTAGCAGACATCGTGCACTGAGGTAGCGTCTCTGACTGAAAGGCTGTGATGATCAGCTGGAGCTAATCAGCTTAGAGGAGCCTGTTAGAATTCATTCAACGTTTACAGGCCACAACCTGTTCATAGATTCCATATCGTTTCATTGTTTGACAGCACAATCATCAGTGTATTTTGGATTCATGTCAATTTGTGTTTTTTCAGATATTTAACCACTTGAACCGTCAGTCTGCTCTTTTTCCCCACTACACCAAACCACTTTGCCGAAAATAACCGATCTACAAGCTCGCGCTGCGAGGCATTGTGAGCTTGTAGATCTGCTAATTTTGGCTAAAGTTCTCAGAATATGTTATGGACGCTTAATGGGTTAATGTATAAAAAAGGAGAAAAAGGTTTCTACCACTCAAAGATTCGGAGGACCCCCTGTAGTAACTCTGAGGACCCCCTAGGGGTCCCAGACCCCCTGTTGAAGACCCTTGATATAAGGACACTTGATTCATAATGTGGAGTCATTCATTCATTGACTATACTTTATTAACAGTTGTCAACAAGAAAAATAACATAAATGTACAGTTCTACACAAGGTCTGATAAAAGGATCAAACCAGAGAAAGCTTCCCTGTGTGTTGGCTGATCTGAGTGATACTTGTAGGGTTGTAGGGGTTGATCAGGTTTTGGAGGTATGGAGGAGCTGTACCTTTGGCTGCTTTGAAGGTCAGCATCAGTGTTTTGTATTCAGTGAGGGCAGCAAGCGGGAGCCAGTGGAGGGAGCGGAGAAGACATGTAAACATTTAGGCTGGTTGAAGACCAGTCGATGGCGTTGCGGTCATTTAGGCATTCATTGTAGGACCAGAAACCAGCTGGAGTCAACTGGCACATTTAAATGGATATTTCACTTAAAAAAAAAAAAAGTGGTAATTTTATGGTCTAATCAGGCTTTTATGAACACCCTGAACAGTTTTTAATTTGCTTGATTCAATATGTAGATATTTGATGTAAATGTTATCAGGCCCTCCAGGCCCAGGGCCTCTCCCCATACACACCCATTGTAACTTCAAACTTCATTTTTAACTATGATAGATTCATTAAAAACACTCATTATTTTTTTCTGGTGACTCATACTACCCTCCTAATATGTGATCAGGCCGTGTTTGTAAAAAATATTTTAATTTATTTATTTTTTCCATTTTCCCAAATAATTATTTAAAATAAATGATAAAAATTGTCAGAAAAACATGGCCTGCTCATGTATTAGGAGGGTAGTATGAGTAACCAGAAAAAATAATGGGTGTTTTTAATGAATCTATCATGGTTAAAATGGAGTTTGAAGTTACAATGGGTGTGTGTGTGGAGAAAAGCCCATAAGGTGTTTCCCTGTTGAAAGTGGAATATCCCTTTAAATAACAGCTCAGCTGCATAACAGAAGCAATTCAAGACTCGCACACGAACACGCACACACACACACACACACATACATACACACACACACACACACACACACACACACACACACACACACACACACACACACACACACACACACACACACACACACACACACACACACACACACAGAAAGTGAGAGTGTGAGCTCTATTTAGCTGGCAGACACGCAGGTCAAATGTCTGGCATGGGACAGGTCACATACTGTGCGTGTGTGCACCTTTGTGCATGTGTGTGTGTGTGCGTGCACGTGCCAGGTCACAGCATCACCTCTCCAGTCAGCTGGGCAGTAAAGCACAGAGCTGTCAACAGGAGTCACTTACTATTTACTTTACTAGTGTGTTTCTGCCAGTGAATCCTTCCTCACATAACAGCCTGTTGTTACCACATCCAACACAAGCAGGTACAGGCTAGGGCATTCACCAAATATTCGAATAGCAAAATCACTATTTGACGTTGTTCACCGGAGTCGAATATTCGCTTTTTGTCTCCACCAGCCAAAGGCAGGGGGAGAGTATGTTTTCGCCCCTGTCCGTCCGTCCGTCCGTCCGTCCGTGCGTGCGTCCGTCCGCGCGTCCGTCCGTCCTCCAAGTTTGTTACCAGCTAATCTCCGGCACCGTTGGCCCGGTCGCTGCCAAAATGAGCACACACACTCCCTGGATGCCAATTCAGAACCTCTGCCCCACATTTTTCAAATGTCTCAGACTCTCCCCATCATCATCAGACCAGAACAACAACCATGTTCTCTATCTCTGTTCAGTCCAAGGACCTTCAGGTCTATAAGCATTAGACTAGTGGCGCAGTGGTTAGCACTTCGCCTCACAGCTAGAAGGTCCTTGGTTCGATTTCCACCGGGGGACACTGTGGGTGCTGGGGGCGTGTTCCTCCCTCCCCGTCATCAGTGCCCACACCCTAGGTGGGGTTGGCGATAGAGCCTTTCTGTGTGGAGTTTGCATGTTCTCCCCGTGTCTCCTCGGGTTGTTACCCTCACAAAAACATGCAGTAATCCTGGTCTCTATACTGCCTCTCCCTGGCCAGCCGGGGCGCCTGATGGAGGGGAAAGGAACTGGTTGGAATAATGTGTTCCTTCCACGTGCTACGTCCATCCCGGGGAAATCCCCCCAGTCAGGTGAAAAGAAACAACTTGGACTCCTCATGCATGAAGGAAGCATGAGGTCAGTCCGTTGTCTCCCCAGGCGTGGCAGAGGGAGAGCAGAGCCCAGGATTACATAGGCAATTGGCACTGGGTGAAAAATGGGTTGCAAAATGGTGGGATACAAATTTAAAAAAATAAAATAAATAAAACCCTCCTCCCCATGCCTAGAGCTGCCTATACTGCTGCTGCCCCCCCCCCCCCCCCACACACACACACACACACACCCCTGCTGTAAGAATGCACTGGTAATGTAATTACAGTAGAAACGCACACCAGTAGGGATTAACACTTACTGTATGTGTTCATATTAACTGGCTCATATATGTCCTGTTCTGTGTTAATATTAACTCATCTAGTGCCATTCGCGAGATATCTCGCGAAATGTACTCGAGTACTTGTAGTGCCATTCACGGGATATCTCGGGAAAAGTAATATATTACTGTAACGGCGAGTACATTACCGAGAAGAATGGCCGGCGGTCCGGAGACGAAATCCGTCGCTGATTTCGCATCATCACGGCTCCACGAGCACAAAATAGTCCCATCCATAACATTGAGGTGGACGGGGGATCTCATCTTTAATGTCCATTATCTCAAAACTACACTTTAGAAGCTAGGATGGAGGCAGATGCTCGCTTATGTTACACAGTTATAAAAGCTCCCGGTCGGCCATTACACAACTCCACGTGGACACGGATCGGTTCCGGCGCACAATCCGATGACGTCAGACCGGAAGTGATTGCGCGGTGGACTTCTGGCCTTCAAAATAAGATAACGGCGGTGATGCCAGCCTGAAGGTGGCGTTGTGGACTTTATAATCCGTTAATTTCAGGGGCTCTTAATGAGTTAACAGATCATATTATGTCCTGTAGTTATTGTTGTCGCTCCCTGCAATATTAATGAATACAGCAGCCATTAAAGGAGTAGTTCACCCCCAAAATGTATTTGTTCCTATTGATTACTCATTCCATGGAGACTTTAATGCATGGATATATTTTTTTATCACATTCCTAAGCCAATCATTTGACTATAATAAATGTACCCCCATTGGGGGCTTTAATGGCTTCGGAATGTGACAAAAACAAAAAAACTAAAATATCCATGAATTCATGTCTCCATGGGGTGAGTAATCAATAGAAAAGAAGTCATTTTGGGGGCGAACTACTCCTTTAATGGGAGCAGTTAACATGTTGGGTTTTTTCCTGAAAAGTAACTTTTCTTTTCTTTTCTTTTTTTTTTCTCCACCATACAGAGATGAATATTTGGACAGAGATGAATATTTGGCCTCGTTTTGGGAGAAAACATTTTGTCTTCCTAACCTGTTGTACAGGAATATCCCATAGCCCGGAGGGATGGATATTATTATTATTATCACCATGGCAACTAGAGCTGCAGCAGGCTTCATAAAAAGCACACAGCCAATATTTATCATCCACCTTCATTAACCTGTTTAGGGGAGCCCTAAACAAGAACCCTTTTGGGGTTCTTGTTGCTATCTGCAGCAGACCCAAACTCTCCAGGTGTAGACCGCTCTGGTCCATATACTGTAGTGGAGTTCTCCCTAAAAAAATATATTATTTTTTTATCACACCAGTTACTGTGGTGCGGTATGAGAGCGCTGGACTGCGACTGTCATGTAATTCTTATTGAGTCCACACTTCCTACTACTTGTAAACTAGACTTAAAAATAAAATCAGTTCACGTGACTTGAAAGTTGCCTTGGTCATATGACAGGGAGCTCTTATTTTGAAGTTAACCGCTTGGAGAGGAAATGCGTCAACATGTTGTTATTCTACTTGAGAGCTGGCCAAAGAAGCAGCTTTTTATTATCTCGCACCAGATCGGCAACATAGCTCTTTTGATACAGCAGCGCTGTGCTCTGAGAAAATACAACTTGTGGAAATAATACACGACATGCTGTCAAAGAGATGCATTATTCTCTCCTCCGTTGTTCTACTCTGCTCCACAATTCACAATTGCGCACGGCTGGACGCAATCTTATCGTCATTAATGTCCAGTGTCCACCGCTACCATGTCTCAATATGCACGGTAGTTCATTCATGGATCTAATTC
>NC_137817.1:1560236-1567736 GCF_963921795.1 Nannobrachium achirus
TTTCACACAATGCATCAATATCGTTGTTGTCGGGCAGATTACTGTTATCTCCTTATTCTGATTTTTTACTTCAGTGGTTCTCAACCTTTTCAGGCTGTGACCCCCCAAAATAATCATATTTGAACTGGGGACCCCCCTACCACCCTGACAAGCACTAAGAGTTGAGGCATTACATTTTGTACAACACGTGTTGCGAGGCGTTGTGAGCATGTAGATCTGCTATTTTCACAATGTCTGCTTCCAAAATGTGACAATTTGGACGATGTTTGATTTGTCATTTTAGAGCCATTAAAATTGGTTTTAAAAGTCCTTAAATTGTCACTTTATAAATGTACAGATACCCTCTATACACTTAAACTTTATGTTGGTTTGTTTACTGTTGAGAGAGAAAACAATGTTACACATTAAGGTAATCATCTGGGGTCCCCCCAAAATAATTTGGGGACCCCCCTTGGGGTCCTGACCCACAGGTTGAGAACCAGCGCTCTACTTGATCACACTACACTACAGCATCGAAAAGACAACAGCATCCAAAGTAGATCTACAAGCTCATCCTTTCCCAAACAAACACAACAGAGAAACAAAAGGTAATTGTTTTAGCTCAATCTCAGTGTAACTAACTGTGATTGGTTTAAACTGATGATCTACGGAGTTGATTATAGCATGGCTTCCCAACACTTCTCATCCCCAGACCCCCAAATAATGCTGCCACTGGTTTAATGTTTATTCGTAATCATTTCATATTTCAATTTCATATTTCATGTTAAAAAATCAAGACAAGAAGCGATCAAGAAATGATTACAGTACCTTCCAATGCATCCATAATATAAAGCCATTTAACACATTAACTCATTTACTTCCTATGACAAGTATAACAAGTTATCAAAATACTGTAATCGCTATAAAACAATTAAAGATGATCGCCGATTCGCCGTCATTCATTCTCTATGGACGGGCGCTATTCACAAAAAACAGATCCAGATGTTCCAAACCGGAAATGGGGGGGCGGGACAACGCCGCCTGTATCCTGTCTGCCGAAATGCCATCCGGTTCAATGTTATGCAACACCCACGTGGCACTCAATCGGTTTCGCTTTGGGCAATGGAAGGCTGTTGTGTTTTGTAGCTTACCATGACTGGATCGTATTGTGAATGCAATCGGTGAACCATCGCGCATGAGATGCGCACACGCGCCCACGTTAAAGGTAGGCAAAATCCTGGCGGTATGGACCATTAGAAGGGTCTTAAAATAGCGGTACATTTAATGAATGGTTGTTTTGATGATGAATTTGTCATCTCACATCTTTCCACAAAATATTTGAAAAGGCTCAATAGTGGCTTGATAAAAGCCCGGCTTAATAAGCAGGATCCATCGTCAAGACCAGGAAAATGTGTCACAATAGGAAATAGACTTCTTTTTTCTATGGATAACTCACCCCATGGATGCTTGGTGAGTAAAAACCTGGATGTGTTTTGTTAGTCTTTGTGTCATTCCTGAACCATTAATTTGATGACCAACAGTGATTCCCTATGGAGACTCAAAGGACACCCTATGTATCTAAAGTATCTATGTATCTATGTATCTATGTATCTATGTATCTATGTATCTCTGTGGTTTAGAGGAGTAGAGGTGTGAAAGTATTGAAAAATAGACATTATAATCCAGTCAAATAAAAACACTCAAGTACAGCTACACGAGTAAATGTACTTTGTTAGTTTTGCACCAATCAGTGCAGCTTGTGATGGAAGTGATGAGACAGCATGATGTGTAGAAGATGTTAAAGTTGGATGAATCCGATCTATGTTTAATTTACATCTCTGTGAATTATTGAATTATTCACAGGAAGGCTACGCTAACGACAACCTGCTGTCTCCTCCTATAGCGCTGAATTAGATTTAGTCACATTTTTATTATCTGAAATGTTTTAGTTTCAGTTTAGTTTTAGTCGACTAAATAACATACGATTTTAGTTACCTTAAGTTGGCTCAGCGTTGAAGACAGGGTTAAACAACTAAAACTGGGATTGACTTTCAAAATAGTGAACACAAAACTGCCCTCCATTCAATCAATCAATCAAAAGACCAAACTGTGTTTTTGACGTTGAAATGCTTGACGGGCAAACGACTCAATTCTCTTTTGGGTCTGGAGCTGAAAGGTTTAGGAACCACTGATCTAGAGCAGGGGTCTTCAACAGGGGGTCCGGGACCCCTACTGCAGGGGGTCCTCCAAATCTTCCAATCATTTTTATATTAACAACGTCTTGCAGCACGAGGCGTTGTGAGCTTGTAGATCTTCTATTTTCGGCAAAGAGGTTTGGTGTAGAGGGGAAAAAGAGCAGACTAAGTACAGAGTGAAAGGTCAAGTTTATTAAGTAAGTGGTTAAGCGGTTCAAGTGGTTAAATATCTGAAAACACAAATTGACATGAATCCAAAACACACTGATGATTGTGCTGTCAAACAATGAACTATATGGAATTATATGGAATCTATGAACAGGTTGTGGGGGTCCCTGCTTCATCTCTCTCTCAGCTAAGGGGTCCTTGGCCTGAAAACCTTGAAGACCCCTGCTATAGAGGATACAATGGTTCCTGTGATGGAGGGCACCCACCTTTACCCCTGCCCCCCCTGCCCCCAGCCCCCCACCTTTCTGTTTCATCCATTCAAGGCTGTTCCATCCATCCATCACCACCCCCCCCTTTAACAAGTGAGCACAATGCAGAGCTCTGTCTTACACATGTCTGTTAAGTTCACATTACTCTGCTCTGTAGATCCTCCAAGAATGGTGTGTGCATGCGTGCGTGTGTGCGTGCGTGTGTGTGCGTGCGTGTGTGTGTGTGTGTGTGTGTGTGTGTGTGTGTGTGTGTGTGTGTGTGTGTGTGTGTGTGTGTGTGTGTGTGTGTGTGTGTGTGTGTGTGTGTGTGTGTGTGTGTGTGTTTGTGTGTGTGTGTGTGTGTGTGTCAGTGATGTATTTAACCCCTCGGGGGCGACGCAGAGCAGACAGGCAGTTAGAAGAACATTCTTCTTCTTCTCTGTTCTTCAAAGGAAGCGTTGAGGCCATGCAGAGCTCAGCGCTGCCGCCCGCAGGCTGACAGGGAAACAGCGGCTTTCTTTTTTTTTTCTTTTTTTTTCTGCCTCAAACAAAACAGCATCCAATCAGAATACCTTTGAACTGAAAAAAAGATTCTCTGCTCTGAACTCTGTGGCCTCTGTTATGTTATGCTCAGGGGGACGTGTTATATGCCATGAGAAATATCAGATCTACAAGCCCTGGTACTTTGGGCAAGGAGATCGCTCAATAGAGGATACCCTAAAGTGAGTGGCAAATCGAGTGGCAAAGTGAGATTAACGTTGTTTAATTGATTGGTTGAAGACTTTATTGTTAGTTTGCATAGGTAAAGGTACAGTTTCATGACGGTACAGTTCACTGGTACAAGGTCTACTAAAAGGAGATCCTAGGAAAGACTAAGCTTATTTCCACAGGAAACCATTAAAGTATCTCATATAACATTGAATGACAGACGGATAGAACACAGTACTATGCAGTAGATATAGTACAAAAAAAAGTAAATGAAAATAAAATAAACAGTGCAAAAAATATATCCAGTATGTAAATACAAAGAGGGGTCAGGGGAGGCTGGGCTAGGTTTGTTATTGCCAGTTGCGAACGGCTGCCGCCTGTAAGTGGTTTTTCAGGGCGATTTTAAAGGATGCTAGGGAACCACACTCCTTTAAGGCCTTCGGTAGGGCGTTCCACATTTTGGTTGTATAGCAGAAGAACGAGTTTGATGCAATCAGACAGGACTTTTCTGTGTGGATGTTTGGGCTTTCAAGACCAGAAAGTAGTTTTCCTGCTTAACTTCCTGGTATGATGATGATGATGTTACGCGCATATCCTTCAAGGATTCCTTTTTTGGATGTGTAATGGATAGAAAATAAGACACTTATATTTAGGGATGGGTATCGTTCACCTTTGAATCGATACAATACCTTTTTCGATACCTGGGAATCGATACAATACCCTTTTCGATACCATTTTCGATACTTCTTATTTAAATGTACTGCTCTACCGCAGAGGTGATGATGATGATCACACAGTGTGGCGGAGCAGAGAGTATAGACGTTGGATAATCATCATAATAATAAACATTATAGGCTATTGTCGGCTATTTTCCACAGTAACGAGTGTAGCCTTCTAAAGCAGTCATTAAACTCTCAGTAGCCCAACTGTTACAGATGCGACCGGCCAGGGGTGCGTTCAAGAGTATTGAAACGAGGTTCGTTTTATATAATAACATATTAACATCTCTTCTGCAGCACCTTTAAGGTGTGATGGTTTCCTGTGAAAGCAAGCAGCAACACTTTCACACTTTGTCTTTTCTTTCTCTGTGGAATCTCAGAACGTCACAACGTCAGAACGTCACAACGTCACAACGTCAGAACGTCACAACGTCACAACGTCACAACGTCAGAACGTCAGCGCAGCGCAGAACACAGCTGTAAATTGGACTGAGAAATGGTCCACACACACACACGCACAGACGCACGCACGCACGCACGCACGCACGCACGCACGCACGCACGCACGCACGCACGCACACACACACACACACACACACACACACACACACACACACACACACACACACACACACTAGGGCATTCACCAAATATTTGAATATTCGAAAGTCACTATTCGACGTTGTTCACCGAAGTCGAATATTCACCTTTTTTATTTATTTTTATTGGTTTCTCTTTAAAAAATATATAGTTTATAAAGCTTGGCGAGATAGGAAGTCATAAGAATGAGTTCTCAATGCCCCTGGTGGATGAATTTGTTAATGCTCTATACCAGGGGTTCTCAAACCTTTTTAGGCCGTGACCCCCAAAATGACTGGGGACCCCCACCCTGACAAGCACTTGGAATTTTAGGTATTACATTTAATGTGACTCGGTTACGCAGATAAATATTGTGAAAATAGCAGATCTACGAGAAGTTGTGAGCATGTAGATCTGCTATTTTCACAATGTTCGTCTCTTGCTTACTTAATATTTGACATTTTGGCCAGTCCTGTCGAATATTCCACTATTCGAATACTTTGAGGTCGAATAATTCGAATACTAAAAATCCGTATTCGTGAATGCCCTAGTGCGCGCACACACACACACACACACACACACACACACACACACACACACACACACACACACACACACACACACACACACACACACACACACACACACACACACACACACACACACACAGAATCAATGGTTGGTGCTTCCTTTAAAGCTAAGGAGAGCAGGATGAGGAGGGTGACACCAGTCGTATGACTGATGAGGCAGCTATAAATATACTCAGGCAGTCTCACAGCCAGCTATTCATCTTGTCTCAGGCCCCCTCAGGGGTCCTCGTACAACACACCTCATGCTCAGTCTGGACTCTGGGAGATGGAAATAGAACCATACTCTGAGGATGGAGGAGATCCTAATGTACCACAGATTATAGGAGAGAGGATAAACTCTAACATAGAATAGAGCAGGGGTCTTCAACGTTTTCAGGCCAAGGACCCCTTAGTTGAGAGAGAGATGAAGCAGGGACCCCCACAACCTGTTCATAGATTCCATATAGTTTCATTGTTTGACAGCACAATCATCAGTGTATTTTGGATTCATGTCAATTTGTGTTTTCAGATATTTAACCACTTGGATCATTCACTCTGTACTTAGTCTGCTTTTTTTCGTTGTGAGCTTGTAGATCTGCTATTTTTGGCTACAGTTCTCCAGGGACACCAGGGTACAAGTTGTTAATATAAAAAGGATTGTAAGATTTGGAGGACCCCCTGTGGTGACTCTGAGGACCCCCTAGGGGTCCCGGACCCCCTGTTGAAGACCCCTGGAATAGACTATAGTTTTCAGGCCAGGGACCCTCAAACTGATGGGGAGATTGCCAGGGACCCCCAAACTGCAGATTGAGCAGGGACCCCCTACCAGCTAGCAGGGTGGCCTTGCCACTGCCATTTCCAAACATACTACTTATTAACTGAGAACCAACATCGATATTATCAACAATCTGTCAACTGCACAGTAATCATGTATTCATGCAAGCTATTCAAAATGGACACAATCATGATTTATTTTGAACATAAATGTGGAAATGGTCCGGATGGGGACTCAAATGGATTTAGGTCCCCATCCGGAATCAATGGGGGAACATTTACTATAATACATCTTTTGTCTTAGGATTTGGACAAATACAACAAGGCGTGTAGAGACTGGTACAAAGTTTCCAAACGCAAAAATCCGATTGAAAAACGAGTGTTCCATCGCAGAGTAGCTTTCTCTTCTGTTACAATGTAAACCAACGGAGGCGGGACTATGGCCCAGGCTCAGACCGGATACGGAAAGCTAGATCCGGTCCAGACCGGAAATGACCGGATACAGTTAGGGGGGCGGGCCTAAAGAGCCAGAATCAGCGAAAATCTGCGATAATACTTTTAATCCTTTCATAATGATTAAAGCTAATTAAACTTCCGGGATCGACAGGCATGGCACCGCGGTACAGCGGGAAATCTACGGTTTCTACGGGGATCGCCCAGAATCAGTTAAAGTGGTGAAAATCTAACATGACAAAGATGCATTCCTGGTCTTAATCCAAGACAGATAAACACAACTCACAACATAACACTGCATAGTCTCAGTCTGATATGACCCTATCCTAACCCTAACCCAGACCGCTGATATGTGAAACATAACAACATAACACTGCATAGTCTCAGTCTCACTGACCGCTGATATGTGAAACATAACAACATAACACTGCATAGTCTCAGTCTCACTGACCGCTGATATGTGAAACATACGTTTATAAACACAACTCACAACATAACACTGCATAGTCTCAGTCTCACTGACCGCTGATATGTGAAACATACGTTTTGGGACACTAAATATGGAGGAAATCTTGGTGGACAGACAAACAGACGGATGGACGGACAGACAAGGCAGGCAGGCAGGCAGGCAGGCAGGCAGGCAGGCAGGCAGGCAGGCAGGCAGGCAGGCAGGCAGGCAGGCAGGCAGGCAGGCAGGCAGGCAGGCAGGCAGACAGACAGACAGACAGACAGACAGACAGACAGACAGACAGACAGACAGACAGACAGACAGACAGACAGACAGACAGACAGACAGACAGACAGACAGACAGACAGACAGACAGACAGACAGACAGACAGACAGACAGACAGACAGACAGACAGACAGACAGACAGACAGACAGACAGACAGACAGGGTATGGATATAATCCATGCGTTACAATACAGCCAGCTCTGAGCATACAGGAGATGAATGTAGTGTAGAGACACTTAGAGAGAGAGAGGGGGGGGGGGGGGGGGGGGGGGGTAGTGCATACATGCACTACTCCAGGAGTAGTTCACCCCCAAATGACTTATGTTTCTATTGATTACTCAATAGAAACATAGTCATTTGGGGGTGAAACATAG
>NC_137817.1:1577736-1612736 GCF_963921795.1 Nannobrachium achirus
AGCATTCGTTGAAACATGAATCCACAAGGTGGCACCACATTCCTCTGCTGACAGTTGAGATCACAATTTAGTATTTACCCTTTTTATAAAACGTGTGTGTAAATTAAGCTACCTTGACTAATGTTATTCATGCACCTAAAAGAAAACAAGCAGGCAACAATGAACTGGCTCCTCCCTAGCGGTGTATAGGCTATAGCCAGGATTTACCAACTGGCCTGGCACAATGTGTGGGCATGTGAGCTTGTACATCGGCTATTTTAAAATAGCCAACATTTAAATATTTACAGGGACATAATACAGTCATTTGTCATGGAAGTCGTCTTCCCAAACAATATGGAGACATTTTTAATTATATAAATCGCTTAATAATTGACTAAGCTATGATCAAATCAAACTGTAGTGTCTTAATTTGCTTCCTAGATAGCTGCACATCGCCGCGCTGCGCCGCACCGCACCGCGCCGCGAGCCAAATGAACGGCTCCCTACTCAGCGAACCGGATCCCATCGTTCACTTCAAAGAGCCGTCTCTACAGAACAGGTCATGTCAGTCTTGCGTGTGTATCGTGTTCATACCGTGCGACGGACACGCACGAGCCCACATTAACACTGCGGCATATTCACGTTATTCCTGGCCCCGCCCCCGGCTTCCTGTTCATATCCTGAAAGAGGCGGAGGCTGAAAAAGCTGGCCTGAAAAAGATCATTTGGTTTCCTGTTGTCCTTGCATTAAAGTGTCAGTAGGCCTAGTTGGCGTTCTGGGCTCTGAAAGTACCTGGGTTGCCATGTCTGCTTATAATAAGCAATTTGTGTCTTTTAAAAAATAGTATAGTTGCTTATTGGGCTTACTTTGTAATGTTTTTTTAAACCAGTGGTTCCCAAATCTTTTCATATCAAGGACCCCAGATTAACATATTTGTCCACAGTCGCAGACCCCCATCTGAAAATATGTGGTGCCAGGGACCTCCACACAGATTTATGTTGTTAAAATGTTTCAAAAATATTCAAAATATGTATATTTTTTTCCCCCAATAGTTTTTAAATAGCAAATATATGAGCTCACAATATGTCACAATGTGACACATTGTGAGCTTGCTGATCTGCTATTTTCAAATGTAAATGTAAAGTAGTGTAGCCTAGTTCCTTCTGTTGGGCTTATTTCTTTGGCAAAATCTGGCAACAGACAATTCCCTGTCACTTCCTTACTTGGGAGGAAGTGAAAAGATGTTTTCCCTCTGTAAAAGAAAATGGCAGCCTCCATAGAGAGGGCCAGGAATAACGTGAATAATGTGAATAACGGGACAGTCAATGAGTTGAAAAAGTGACAGGTTTCCTTCATTAATTCCTGTGTGTATTGAGTGGATGCGGTGTGACTCATCAGGGGTTAATCCCGCTGTGTGTTGGCATGGAGGAGTCGTTAGCAGTAATTAGCTCATTAAAAACCCATTTAGAACGGGTACACATTTTGTGTATCATTATTTTATGCTTTAACTATTGAAAAATAGCAGATATACAAGCTCACAGCGCGGCACTCGATCTGTTTTTTGAATAATCGTGAAAATTTGAATTTTGACCCGATATTATAAGTGTCTTTTGAATCCTTCTATGTTTTTTTTTGAAACACCTATGTTTCTATGTCAGCAATCTGGCCAGCCATCGTCAAAGAAAAGGTCCTTTTCACTTCAACTGGAGCTCAGTTAGTCTGTTCTTGAGAGACTACTATGTCAGTGGTTATGATATGATATGATATAGTACTTTATTGTCAGTTCACACTGAAATTTGTCTTACGACACAGCAGTCATGTATTCAAAACATATATACAAACATTTGTAACACATCAAGGCATACGTGACACGCTGAGTCGCGGTGCAGCCCCTGTACCAGCGCACCAATTCTCAAACCTTTTCATGTGAAGGACCCCCAAAATGATATTTATTTGGCCACGGACCCCCATCTAAAAATATTTAGTTCCAGGGACCCCCCCAGAAGCAAACGTTCGCTTTGAAAATACATATATTCAAAGATTTGCACACATTTTCACGACTTTTTCAAAAATAGCAGATTTACAAGCTCGCAGCGCGGCACTCGGTGCCGCGCTGTGAGCTTGTAGATCTGCTATTTTTCACTGGTTAAAGCAATCAATAATGTCTAGGCCTGAATGGGTTAATGAGGCGTGTCAGCGGGATGGGGAGCAGAGCAGTTCAAAGAGACACAAAGAGACGTCATGTGGTTGCTTAACTCTTTTACTTAGAAAACGTGACTTTCTGGGTTGACTGGCACCGTTCTCTTACCTTTTGACGTGGCCGTGTGCGTGACCACATCGTGCACGATGGTGCACGGATTACTGTCCAGTACAATACTCTAGTAAAAGTACTTACCGTCAATTTCGAGGTATTTGTACTTCACATGTTATTTCCGATTTAGAATATTTTTATTTCTACTCCACTCCATCTCGGATCCAAATACTGTACTTTTCCTCCACTATATTTTTCCTAAAACTTTAGTTACTAGTTACTAATATTACAAAACACACATTAAAGGGCCAGTTCACCTCTGGCACAACCAGATCTTATTTTATTGTTGTTTGGGACACGATCAACACAATCCTTTTTGTGTTTAATCTGTGTTTTGAGATATTTTAGTATTTCATCATGAATGATGATGCATTTTGCATCATATTATGATGCAGTGATGATGCAAAATGCATCATCACTCATGATGAAATACAAAAATATCTCAAAACACAGATTGAACACAAAAAATAACTCAGGATTGTGTTGATCATGTCCCAAACAACAATAAAATAAGATCTGGTTGTCCCAGAGGTGAACTGGCCCTTTAAGTACTTATATCCCTATTTTATACCCAGACTATTTGAACATAACAGATATACAAGCTTGTAGATCTACATAGCTTGTAGATCTGCTATTTTCAAACATCTTGTACTATAAGTTCTGGTACTTTAAGTACACTTTGATATCAATACTTTCTACTGTTACTCAAGTACATTTTGAATTCCGGACGTTTATGAGTATTTCTACATGGCAGTATCGATACTTTTACTTTAGTAAAACATTTGAGTACTTTTACTGGACACCCAGTTTGACCCCTCCGTGAGGTCACATGGTAGCCCTGTTGCATGCTGGGTAGTTTGACCCCTCGGTGAGGTCACACGGTAGCCCTGTTGCATGCTGGGTAGAGCCAGTGTGGCTTTACAGATCGCGACCCCAACCAGATGTTCTGTTCCCAAAAGCAGCTGTGCTGTGTGTGTGTGTGTGTGTGTGTGTGTGTGTGTGTGTGTGTGTGTGTGTGTTGCGCGCGCATTACAGTGCAAAGCAAAGGATATCAATCCGTATGGATACAGTCTAGTGCAGGGGTCTTCAACAGGGGGTCCAGGACCCCTAGTGGGTCCTCAGAGTTACTACAGGGGGTCTTAACCACTTGAAACCTACAGTAGTGTCCATATTCAGAGAACATTAGCCAAAAATAGCAGATCTACAAGCTCACAACGCCTCGTTGTGAGCGATTTAGTCTACTTGAGTGAAATACTGAGCGGTAGGAATGTCACCAGGCTCCAGCTACGCCACTTCCGCTCTGCAGCGAGATCAAAGCGTGACACCACTCTCCATACACTGCTCTGGTTGAGACCTTTGACCCCTAGAGGTCAAGAAGGAGCTTCTCCTCCCCATGTGTTCACATCAGTCTGTTCTAGCGCCACCATAAGCTTGAATTCTGCAACACACTTTTGTTTGATATTAACTCATATTATACCCATGTTGACTCATTGATTCATTCCCAAAAAATGAGGGACAAGGTGTGTCCAATAACGTCTCTTTGTTTCCAACAATTAAGGGACGATTCCTTACTTCAAGGGTACAGTTGTTACCCTAGCAGTGAATCTTAAGAGGTGAAGGGTGCAGTGCGTTTGGGTCTAATTTGAGCTGAGGTTTCTCACTGTATTAGGGTGTAATTTGAACTATAGTTTATCAGTGTATTAGGGTGTAATTTATGATGAGGTTTATCAGTATCAGGGTGTAATTTGAACCCCTCAGTGGTGCAGGCATAGGGTGTCAGATTACAGCACACTTTAAAGCCGGCATCATAGTCGGCTCGGCGGTGGAAGGGTATCCACCGCGGTGTAGTCTTTTCGAGTCTTTTTGAGACATGAAACTACAACGTTACATCATTCCTCGCGGTGGAGAGCTTTCCACCGTGAGTCCCAACACATCTCTCTGTTTTTACTATCAGACAGACAGGCTCTACACCCTGTTCACTGATTGGTCGACCTGAACCGGTCTAGACGGGGTGAAGGACTTCACCGTGGGCCGTGACTATGATGGCCTGCACTTATTTTCTGACTTGAGGTGGAAAGCTTTCCACCTCAAATTTGCGGTGGATAGGTCTCCACCGTACACTCTGATACGGGCTTAACAGCCAAAGATAGACTTTCACACCCATGTTTGATTGACAGGACAGCAATTTACCGACAGGCAGACACCGTAACTATCTACAGTACACGGCACGCACGCACGCATGCACGCACGCACGCACGCACGCACACACGCACGCACGCATACACACACACACACACACACGCTATATATATTTACACTTGTGGGGACTTGTGGGGACATTACATAGACTTCCATTCATTTTTATGCAAGTCCTGTGGCCTTACCCTAACCTTAACCCTAAACCTAACCCTTACCTAACCGTTGGGGGGACCTACTATTTTGTCCCCACACTGTCAGAGGTCCCCTGCAGGTGACTGTGTGAACATGCGTTTAGTCCCCATAAGTATAGCTAGACAAACTCACATGCTCACGCACACACACACATACACACTGTAGCTATCTATTTACTGTGTGTGTGTGTGTGTGTGCGTGCGTGCGTGCCACACCCACATACTTCACACACCTCCATAAAGTGTCAGACCCAGAAGGAGACAGGGTTTTTCTGGTATGTCTGGAAGGGTCTTCAGAGTTAGAAGACCCTCTTTGAAGAGACAGACTCTGTATCTCTTACTGATAGACACTAAACCAACCACCTAAGATGACTCCTTTCAGCTCAGGTGGTTCGTTTAGGCACTCTGTGCCGCGCTGTGAGCTTGTTGATCTGCTATTTTTCAATACTTAGAGCATTCAATAATTCTATAGGCCTAAATGGGTTAATGTCTTAGCGTACCACGTGCTAATTACTAATTCCTGAGTGGGAATTCAATCAATTAAAACAATTAAAAAAGTACATTTTACAAAGCAATGTTCACTTGAAGTAATAGCCTAGGACAGGGGTTCTAGGCTATTACTATTTTTGTCTCAGGGCACCCCATAAATATTTGTTTAATCTGAGGCGAAACCTTGTATGTCCAAAACTGTTTGTTTTGTATTTATTTTGTGCGACAGTCTTGTATGATGAAGCAGGGCTTTGCTTTACCAAAAGACGTACACATTTGAAACTTGGAGATACGAGGTTTCTGCCCGACAGTGACGATATTTTAGTGATTATGTTGCGAGGAAAACGTTGCGATAACAGCCATTTTTGGAATAACTTTGTACTTCAAGTTTAAAATTGTCCAAATAAATTCCAAATATTATCAAATGATCCCGCGGCACCCCTGGACTGCCGTCGCGGCACCCCAGGGTGCCCCGTCACCCACTTTGAAAACCCCTGTCCTAGGTGGTGACCAGGACTATCTTTACGTTGACCCGAGTACACTGAGCAGGGACGTGCTGGCCATTGGGAAAAGCGGGACAACTCCCGAACGGCCGGTTCATTCTCGGCCGGTCCAGGCCGGGCCATTAGGAAAAGATTTAACTGTTTGCACAAAAGTAGTGAAAACAGCAGATCGGCTGTTTTCACTAGTTTAAATCATTTCTTAAATGATAAATACAAAACAAACGGTTTTGGACATACAAGGTTTCCACCGAACAACAACGAAATATAGGCCTAATTCATGTAATTGGCCCACTGGCTTGTCACTGAAATGGTAAATCTTTGAGTAGCAGCAGCGCTATAGATATATATAGCTCTCTATAGCGCGCAATGAGGGCCTCTACAACTCTTTTTCCTGGGCTGAATCAGGGGCCCAGCACGTCCCTGACGCTGAGCTTTGAGTGATTTATTTTCCAGACGGACAGGCCCAGTCTTGGTATGTGTCCGTCATGTCTCAGATGAAAGTGAACCCCTCACACTCTGAGAATAAATAGATCACCGTTAAAGAGTCAGAAACTGGATCTGATCCTCACTCTCACTGTGAGGTCACAGTGAGGGAGTCTCACTTACCCAGACACAATCCTCTCTGTGTGTGTGTGTGTGTGTGTGTGTGTGTGTGTGTGTGTGTGTGTGTGTGTGTGTGTGTGTGTGTGTGTGTGTGTGTGTGTGTGTGTGTGTGTGTGTGTGTGTGTGTGTGTGTGTGTGTGTGTGCGTGCGTGCGTGTATATGCGTGTCTCCGAGGTAATATATATCTTTCACTCTCTTTCTCACACAAACAGAGGTGTGTGTGTGTGTGTGCGCGCGCGTGTGTGTCTTTCTCACACACACAGAGGTGTGTGTGTGTGCGCGCGCGTGTGTGTCTTTCTCACACACACACACACGCACGCACGCACGCACGTGCACACACACACACACACACACACACACACACACACACACACACACACACACACACACACACACACACACAGAGGCGTGTTTGACAACCTGACACATGCGTTGTCTCTCAGAATAACCAGAGGTGTAAAAAGCGCTCACATTTTTTAGCTACTTGTAAAAGTATCAATATTACATTATAAAAAATACTCTGTTACAAAGTAAAGGTCCGGGACTCAAGATAAAGTATTGGCATCAAAATGTACTCAAGTAGAAAGTACTCATTATGCAGAAAGTCCCATTTACATTTCTCACATGTATGCACATCTTTTTGAAAATAGCAGATCTACAAGCTCGAGTTTGTAGATCGATGGCTATTTTCAAATAGCAGAAATGCTTATAGGGCTGTAGTGGTTAATGTCAAGGGCTGGGATGCGATTAAAAGATAATAATCAAATTAATTACAGGCTTTGTAATTAATCACAATTAATCGCATTTTAATCGCATATAATTATTTGACCTGAGAAGCATTTTTTTTTTTTTCAAGTAAAACACATTTTGTTGTACGAGTGAATCAACAAGTGAGTTTTTAAAATCTAAATTTGGCATCCACTGGGCCAAGCAAAGCGCTCTGATCGGCTACTTCTCCCTTTGCGTTTGTTGTCTCTTCTTGGTTGGTGCATCGCTATGATCGGTTATGACCCAAACTGAAGGTTCTGTGGTGCAAAAACTAAGTGCGATTAAAATGCGTACATTTTTTTAATCGCGTTAATTTTCTGTAATGAATTAATCGCAATGAATCAGTTAAAGTCCCAGCCCTAATAATAATAATAATCAAAATCTACAAAGTAACTTCAGATAATCATAGTGGAGTAAAAGTATAATATCTGTCTCTGAGACGATACTAGAGTAGAAGTACTTGAGTAGAAGTACTTGATTAAATGTACTTAGTTACTTTACACCACAGAATACCAGGTTGATATGATGTCATCTCCTTGGTCACCCATGTCTCCGGACAGTGGCGTCACTTCAGCAAAAGCAAGGGTATGGCAAAGATGGGAGTCCTTATGGAAATGTTTTGGATAACACAGTTCTATTGTGAAAATAGTAGATCTACATCGTTGTGAACATGTAGATCGGCTATTTTCACAATGTTTGAAAAAAAAAAGACTTTTGTCCGTTTTTACCCAGGTTTCTACGGTTTCTTGGGCTGGATATGGCAGCCTGGAACGGTTTTTGGGCTGGATATGGCAGCCTGAAACTGTTGTTCAAGTGCAGCTAAACTTGGCATGTTAGTAAACGTGCCACAATTAACAATAATGCATTGCACCTGTGCAGCTGACCTGCGGAACCTGGGAATATACCATTCTGTCAAGATGGGGAGAATATAATTATAATACCTTGTTAAAATGACCATTTTGGCTACATTTTGCATTTGTAGTTATTTAACAACATAATAACCAGCACAGATAAACAAAGAGACATTCATGGATTTATATTTAAAAGTAACTTTTATTTTCCCCCCTGGACCCAGGGTATGGCAGCTGCATACCCCTGGACCCCCCTGGACCCAGGGTATGGCAGCTGCATACCCCTGCCATACCCTATTGACGCCCCTGTCTCCGGACATGTTGGACGTGTCCAGGATGCCTCAGCTGTCTCTGGGTCATTAATAGCTTGGTCTTGGAGGTCTTGGGTCAGTAAAAAGCCTCCGTCTTGGAGGAGTCTTGTATAAAAAGAACCCTCTAAGTGAGACGCAGGCGGTGCTCACTCTTAAAGGAGGCCGAGGTGGCGATGGACGAAATGTGGCGCCGAGCGGAGCGGCGTTGACAAGAAGAAACACCTGATGATGTTCTGATGAATCTGATGCAGTGGAAGATGTTAGAGCAGCATGTATTTATGACCTGAGAGCTGGACTGTATGGTCTCTGTCACTATGCTTTATATCCACTCTCTTTGACCCGTTAAGCAATTATTTTATACTTTATCTATTGAAACATATCAGATCTACAAGCTGTGTGTAGATCTATTATTTTAGAGAGACCAGGATTACTGCATGTTTTTGTGACGGTACCTTTTCAGTTCACTGTTATCACTTTTAATTCAGTAGCAACATCTACAATAGCTTACTGTATCTACGATAATAATAATCTGAGACAGCATGCAGTAATCATTAATATCAGTGGTATGCACAATAATTATTTTATGAAACAAACAGAATTCACAGGACGGATAATCAAATGAAATTAAATGCCATCCATCCATAGAGTCTGGTACAGAGTTTGTGGTGGCGATAACATCGATGTTTATAAAGAAATGTCCTTTAATATGCAAACGAGTCCCAGCAGAGGAGCCTCATCAGGGCTTAACGAGCGGAGAGTAACTAACGAGCAGCAGTAATTAGTGCTCACCAGTGATCACCACGTGAATACTGTACATAATCGTTTCAATTCCACCAGAGCGCCGCGAGTGTGAGTTAATGAAACCTTCTATCTCCATGTTTTTATATTTTATATATATTTATATATATATCTGAAAAATATCAAACTGAAAGACTCTGTACCGAACAATACAATACAATACAATACAATACAATACAATACAATACCACTCCACATCCACATTCCCCTGGAACCCCCTCAAGGACCCCTAGGGGTCTGCAGAGGGGAACCACTACCCTAGAGGATGAACATACACATGTCAATGTGTTATCATTAAACATGTTTGCATTTTCCATTTTCTCTCAAGTACCCTGCACTTGCATACCTCTAGGGGTACACGCATTAGGGTACACGTATTAGAGGTACACGTATTAGAGGTACACGTATTAGGGTTACACGTATTAGGGGTACACGTATTAGGGGTACACGTATTAGAGGTACACGTATTAGGGGTACACGCATTAGGGTACACGTATTAGAGGTACACGTATTAGGAGTACACGACCGCGGTTTGCTAAAACGCTACTGACCACTAGTTGAGCAACTTACACAGTATAGCTTTAATGGAGTAGTTCACCCTCAAAATGTTTTTTTGTTTTTTTTTTGTTTTTTTTTTTTAAATTGATTACTCATGCCATGGAGATTTGAGTTCAATAATATTTTTTTGTATTTGTCGCATTCCTAAGACAAAAATCTGATTATAGTCAATTTACCCCCATTGATTCCGGATGGGGACCCGAATGCATTTGGGTCTTCATCCGGCATCAATGGGGGTACATTTATTGTAATCAAAATGTTGCCTTAGGAATGTGACGAAAAACAAAGAATATGATTGTACTCAAGTCTCCATGGTGTGAGTAATCAATAGAAAAAAAGTCATTTTAAGGGTGAACTACTCCTTTAAGGACAGATGTGCCCTTTCAACTCTCCGGTATTCAATGATCTTTTCCTGCTAATGCATCTTTTAAACACGTTTCCCTGTTTGGCCTTTTTATGGCCTCTTCTGAACTACTTTCTTGTAGCTGATCAAAAATCAGATTGTGTTGTAGGAGTCCTAATCACAGGAAAATGTCATTTAAAAACATTAATAATGTTTTTGTAAGGTTTTATAACCATAAATCATAAATCATGCTCTAATTTGCATTTTGGGGATATTTTTCACAATAATAACATATGTACATGTTCTAGACATTCTAATGATCACGAAAAAATATATTACAGGCATTTTACTTCTGTTTTAGTGAGGAATAGCTTCAGTTAAAAAGTGAGATGTTGTTCGTCCAGACGCTGGAATTTCAACTTCTCTGGGACGTGTGAATGTCATTCTCTGTGGGGGGTATTTATATGCAAATATCCTGGCCAATGGCATTGTAATACTAAACAATAGGATTTAATGGTGATGTTAATGTGAAAAAAGAACAGGAAAACTAATTATAACATTTTTTAAAAAATGATTTAAAAAACGTTGCCAAAAAGCAACGCTGGGCCTTGCAGGGTTAAGGGTGAACTACTCCTTTAAGGACAGATGTGCCGTTTCAACGCTCCGGTATTCAATGATCTTTTCCTGCTAATGCATCTTTTAAACAGGTTTCCCTGTTTGGCCTTTTTATGGCCTCTTCTGAACTGCTTTCCTGTAGCTGGGAACTACTTAGTTGCAGACCTTGTAGTGAATTATTAGTGAAATAGAACAGTTTTAATTGGTACATGTCTATGATTTTTCATGTTGCCATATTGTAACGGTTTTAGAAAAGCAATAAGCCACGCGAGGCTTGTGGTTACCTGTATTTTATAACAGCTGAGAGGGTTGGGCTTTGCCTCGTGTCTCCCTACGCCTCTCAGCCGTTATAAAATACATGTAACCAGATGCCTCTTGTGGCTTATTGCCTGAGTAAAAATACTACACCATGTCAAAATCCTCTGTTACGTTACATTAAAAGGCCTGTATTCTACATTTGACTTCAATTCTTTGGCACTTGAGTGCTTTCTCTCTTTCTACCTCCTCTATCCATCACTCCATCCCTCTCTCTCTCTCTCTCTCTCTCTCTCTAGTTAGGTTAATTTGCATCCCTCAGTGCCTCTTAGAGCGATTCTTTTTTCTCTCTCTCTCGCTGCATATAGATTGGTAGATCAAATACACTATTTGTGCCGCACACGGTAAGGTCTTGAGTGTGTGTGTGTGTGTGTGTGTGTGTGTGTGTGTGTGTGTGTGTGTGTGTGTGTGTGTGTGTGTGTGTGTGTGTGTGTGTGTGTGTGTGTGCGTGTGTGCGTGCGTGCGTGCGTGCGTGCGTGCGTGCGTGCGTGCGTGCGTGCGTGCGTGCGTGCGTGTTAGAACATGGGGAGCTAACTATTATGCGTGTCACGTCAGCCATCCAATTAATGTCTGCGGTGGCTTTGAGTGTGATTCTTCACAGAAAGTGTGTGTGTGTGTGTGTGTGTGTGTGTGTGTGTGTGTGTGTGTGTGTGTGTGTGTGGTGTGTGTGTGTGTGTCTGTGTGTGCGTGCAGCATGTGCGGTGTCTTTGATTCTGATTCCTCGCAGAAAGCCAGTGTGAAATCCCAGCGTCCCCCGGTGTAAATCACACCCCCTCCACGGCGCCCCCTGGCTGCTGAAAACCTCCTATACACCCAGACATGGGAAAAAGAGGAGCGGAGCTTTTCAGGGAGGGGGGGGGGGGGGGTTGGGTAAAGGTAGAGTTCACCCCAAAATGACCCTCTTTTTGAGCGGTGGTAAACCGCTCCATAGAGTGGCTGTGCGTGTGTCAGACTTTTTCCTCAGCTACGTACACACCTCAGCTACGTACACACACGTTTGCGTGTGTGTACGTGTGTGTACGTAGCATCATGTTTGTCTAGTGATGTCATATGTCGTATGTCTGTAGCCTTTTTCCTCAGCGTTTGTCTGGGAGGCCTTAGAGATGAGTTGTTGTGTTTGGTCCTGTCTCTGGTATCTGGGAAACTAAAGCACTTGTTGACTGTTTGTCATTGGACCAGTTCTCTAAAGGCTCCAGCTCTCAGACAGAACTCCGGCTCCACACTTTCCCTGGGTTGTGACCCGGTGAACCACTAGCTGCCTGCTCCTCAGTGTGTGTGTGTGTGTGTGTGTGTGTGTGTGTGTGTGTGTGTGTGTGTGTGTGTGTGTGTGTGTGTGTGTGTGTGTGTGTGTGTGTGTGTGTGTGTGTGTGTGTGTGTGTGTGTGTGTGTGTGTGTGTGTGTGTGTGTGTGTGTGTGTGTACAGGGGCGTCGCACCAAATTTTGGGCCCCGGGTACAAGGATTCACTGTGGGGCCCCTCCCTGTGCTTTAACTTTTTAAAAATAGCAGATATCGGTGCCGCGCTGCGAGCTTGTAGATCTGCTATTTTTGAAAAATCATGAAAATCTTTGAATATTTCAAATCCTTCTAAGGTTTTTTGAAAAATCTATATTTCGATGTCAGTGGAGCTCAAACCTTTTCATGTGAAGGACCCCCAAAATGATATGTATTTGGCCACGGACCCCCCATCTCAAAATATTTAGTTCCAGGGACCCCCCAGAAGCAAAATTTGAGTTACAAATGTTCGCTTAAAAAATACATATATTCAAAGATTTGCACACATTTTCACGACTTTTCAAAAATAGCAGATCTACAAGCTTGTATATCTGCTATTTTTCAATAGCTAAAGTATAAAATAATTAAGGCCCCTCCACCACCTTGGGCCCTAGTAACTCAGTCCCACTTTCCTACCCCTTGTGACGCCCCTGTCTGTGTATGTGTGTGAGTCCTCTGGACTCACATGATGAGAAGGGTCTCTTTCTGATGAAGTGTTAATTCAAACTCAGTGGAGCTGAGTGGACCCCCAGGACCCCCCAGGACCCCCCGGGACGAGAGCTGTCCATGAATAGGATCACATTACAGCACCGTGTGCGTGTTTGGGCATCCGTGCACGTGTGTGTGTGTGCGTGCACGTGTGTGTGTGTGTGTGTGTGCGTGTGTGTCTCAGGTGGGTTGTGTAATCAAGTTGTGTGTAACCCCGATCGGACACACGGGGGCTGACCCAACATATTAATAGACTTGTCTTAGCCACAAATTGCAACAGTAGATTTTATTTTAATCGGATGAATCTAGGGTTGCAATACCTCCCATAGGCAGCCAATGCATCAAAACAGTTTTTTGCTATCTGATTGTATTAAACGGCGTCAAACTCACCAATATTGGGGCTGTATGGAAAGCTTGGAGTATCCTCTTCCTATCTGCAAAGTGTTTGTTTGTTTGTTTCATAATTTTTTTTTTAAACAATCCACAGATTTCTATGAACCAGACATGTTAGGAGCTACTTTCTACCAAGAAATTGGCTTCAGGTGATTATTTTTTGTGCTGGAGTTTGGAAGCGCTTGTCGGAAGTCACTCAGCGGGCCTGTGTACCAGCTGGTTCTAAATGTCACATAATGCAGGAGGCAGCGGGACGCTGCGTAATAGAAGACGAGCGCTTCCGAAGTTCAACACTTAGAAAATAAACCATGTCTGCTCGGATTTCTTGACAGAAAGTAGCTCATAACATGTCTACGGTGGAGTTTTATGAAAGAAACACTTTGCAGATAGAAAGAGGATACTCCGAGCTTTCCATAGCGCCCCAATATAGGTGAATTTGAAGTTGTTTATTACAATCAGATAGCAAAAAAACTGTTTTGATGCATTGGCTGCCTATGGGAGGTATTGCAACCCTAGATTCATCCGATTAAAATAAAATCTAGTGTTGCAATTTGCGGCTCGACCTGTCTGTCTGTCTGTCTGTCTGTCTGTCTGTCTGTCTGTCTGTCTGTCTGTCTGTCTGTCCTCGTGTCCTTAAAGACAGACAGTCTTCACACCAGATGATGTTACACCACACATTCAGGGTGTGTCTGTGTGTGTGTGTGTGCGTGCGTGCGTGCGTGTCATGTGTGTGTCATGTCCTGGTGTATCATGTTATGTGATCTTCAAAGGAAGGTCAAGGATGTTCAGAACTCTTCAATCAGCTTTCATGTTCCTCTGGACAGCTGGATGTCCCACCACGCCTGTGGACATCTAGACCAGGGGTTCCCAAACCTTTTTTTTGTCTCAGGGCACCCCATAAATAAAAACTAGTGAAACGCATCGCGAGGCGTTGTGTGCTTGTAGATCGTCTGTTTTCACTAGTTTTGTGCGACGGTCTTGTATGATGAAGCAGGGCTTTGCTTTACCAAAAGGTTTCTGCCCGACAGTAACGATATTTTAGTGATTATGTTGCGAGGAAAACGTTGAGATAACAGCCATTTTGGTTAGAACTGACTGAAACTTTGTACTCCAAGTTTAAAATGATACTAAATATTTTTTCAAGTGTCCAAATAAATTCCAAATATTATCAAATGATCTCGCGCCACCCCTGGACTGCCGTCACGGCACCCCAGGGTGCCCCGTCACCCACTTTGAAAACCCCTGATCTAGGCATGCCATATGTTACATACATTTTTTAGATATTTGTATTATTTGTACGGTATTTCCATTTTCCTGTCTGTCTGTCTGTCTCCACACTGTGTGTCATTGCTGATTGCGACCCTAAGTAGCAAGTTACGATGAAAACCTCCACCGGCTGTCTGTCTGTCCGTCAAGTCACGTCACACTTTTGGCCCTACTCTTATCCATGCCAAAACTTTGCACACACACTCTTTGGCTGGCAAACCACAACCTCCACCCCTCATTTCTCAAATGGCCCTCTTCTAGCGCCACCATGAGGCCGATTTTTTCAAACATATTTTTGGACACTGCTCCTACAGATTTTACTTTAAAATCACAGAAAGCGGTACACAGTATCTCTACAGTCATGCCATCAACATGGATCTGTCCCATTTCCCATATTCCCTCCTGATTGGCTACCATTGCTTTCTAAAGTTTGTGTATGCGACGTGACGGTCGCTTATCTCCTGATTAAGGAGTCTTACTGGTATAAATCACTGGTATTTGCATCTCTATGTGATGGAGCCTATCGGTGCGATGCGTGGAGATCTTATGATCAATCATTGTACTTCTTTGGTTCACTTCAGTTGTTTGACAACTGAAGACTTTAGTTCTTCACTCATAAGTCAATACTCAGTTAGAGGCCTATTAACCCTGCTGTCCCCTTGGTTCATCACAAGCAATCCTAAAACTATTACTATTCATGGATCTGGGAGCGTTGACATAATGGCTTATCGGTTCTGTAGAGCATGGGGGGGGGGAGGGAGAGAGAGAGAGAGAGAGAGAGAGAGAGAGAGAGAGAGAGAGAGAGAGAGAGAGAGAGAGAGAGAGAGAGTGAGAGAGAGAGAGAGAGAGAGAGAGAGAGAGAGAGAGAGAGAGAGAGAGAGGAGAGGGGGGGGGGGGGGAGGGAGAGAGAGGGAGAGAGAGAGAGAGAGAGAGAGAGACATAGAGAGCATTCAATCCGACTTTTTCACCATTTCTCAGACGTTTGAATGCAGAGAGTATGCACTGGGTATCCACGGAGGAGTATCCTCCGTGGATACTTTGAAGTACGCATGCGCCGATATCTCTCGTCTTGAATATTATTCCCCTCAGGGGAATCGAACCCAAACCGTGGGTTTGTTGCATCCGTGCTCTACTGACTGAGCTAATGAACGGATGAAGTGACTCCTTTTTTGTGCATTTATCTATGACGTGGATAGTGGGGTAGATGTTGATAGTGAGGGACTGAATATTTACTATTCTGTCCATAACGGCACATAACTCGGTAACGCGGCTGAGTGGGATTGGGCGCCGTTCCCACCGTTCGTCGCGGCAACTCGGCTCGCTAGCGCTCGCCTCGGTGGCGACTCACAGGGGTCATCGGCGCCCAATACCGCGCCGCTCCGTCGGGGTCAGTGGCGTGGAGCGTTACACTGGGGAACAGAGCACACTTGGCATCTGGTTCGAGGCTGGGAGTCACCTCAGGTTTTATTTTTGCGCTCCTCTGAGGTTGACCACTAGATGTCGACATTTTACTACTAATATCTCTGCATTGGTGAGTTATTGGATACTGAATATCCAAGTATCCTGGATACTTTCTGCATTGAAGAGTCTGAAAGCACGTGAATATTTCGCATTAAGTGCGTTGATATCATTAGAAGCAGGTGGAGAGAGAGAGAGAGAGAGAAACTTCTTCATTATGCGTGACATAACAGATTAAATCAGTGCCACATTATTCTGTTGTCAAGAATCCAGAATATAGACAATGTAAGCCATTAAAGCCGGTAAATTGCTTTTCTACCACTTCTACCATATAAATGAAAGAAAACACATAAGGTTATTTAGTTATACAACTGCAACACAACAGTGGGCTGGGTCCATGTTGTGAGCTTGTAGATCTGCTATTTTTGGCTACAGTTCTCCAGAATATGGAACGCTAGGGTTCAAGTGGTTAATATAGGAGAAAAGGAGAAAACGGTTTCTATCACACACAGATTTGGAGGACCCCCTGTAGTATCTATGAGGACCCCCTAGGGGTCCCGGACCCCCTGTTGAAGACCCCTGATCTAAAGTACTTCTTCCACCAGTGAATACGTTCACCCAAAAGTTCATGCTACCCCACTCCTCTCATCTTCATCATCATCATCTTCATCATCATCTTCATCAGTGCTTTCATCTCCCCTGCCACTGCTCTCTATTTAACCCTGCAAGGCCTGAATTCATTTTTTACTGGCCAAAAAATAAATAAATAAATCAGTTGGTGTTGTAGGAGTCCTAATCAGAGGAAAATGTAATGTTTAAAATGTAATAATGTTTTTGTAAGTTTTAAGGTCATAAATCATAAATCATGCTCTAATTAGCATTTTGGGGATATTTTTTTCACAATAATAACATATGTACATTCGAATGATCACCAAATATATATATATATATATATATTACAGGCATTTTACTTATGTTTTTGTGAGGAATAGCTTCAGAGAAAAAGTGAGATGTTGTTCGTGGTGTGAATGTCAGCCTCTGTGGGGGGTATTTATATGCAAATATCGTGGCCAATGGCATTGTAATACTAAACAATAGGATTTAATGGTGATGTTAACGTGAACAGGAAAACAAATTATTTTTTACTTACTCTTTTTTTGATAAAAATAAAAACGTGTCCAAAAAGCGACAGTGGGCCTTGCAGGGTTAAACAAAAAAGAGATGGTGGGTGGAGGGAGGGGAGGGGAGGGTGTTAAAATAGATGAGAGAGGAGAGGAGAATAGAGGAAGACGAGCCTTGATGCTAATTGCTATGCTAAACGTGCTCGTCCCGCTGCCTGGGGGCCCTCGTGCCTGGCTTCTGTTAACCCACCAGCACCGGGAACGCGTTATTATTACGCTTTATTTTATGCTTTAACTATTGAAAAATAGCAGATCTACAAGCTCGCAGCGCGGCACCGAGTGCCGCGCTGCGAGCTTGTAGATCTGCTATTTTTTGGAAAAATGTGTGCAAGAAATATTTGTGCAAGTCTTTGAATATTTTTGACCCGATTCTATAAGTGTCTTCTGAATCCTACTAAGGTTATTTTTTTTTTGGAAAAACCTATGTTTCTATGTGTCAGTGGTGCTCAAACCTCTTCATGTCAAGGACCCCCTCGAATTATATGTATTTGGCCGCGGACCCCTGTCTCAAAATATGTTGTTCCAGGGACCCCCCCAGAAGCAAATATTTGAGTTACAAATGTTTGCTTTAAGAAAAGATATATTCAAAGACTTGCAGAGATTTTCATGATTTTTCAAAAATAGCAGATCTACAAGCTTGTAGCTTGTAGATCTACTTTTTTTTTTTTTTTTTTTAAATAGTTGTCTGTTCTGATGAAGGTTGAAATGACCGAAACGTCTATATTTTCTTGCAAGTTCAACGGTGTGCGGGTCAACTTTGATTTGACCATCAGAGAAACCTCCTTGATTTATGTATCTTTGTTCTACGCACCTGGTAACTAACCTTTGAGGTGTGCATCAGCCTTTTCTTAGAGTTTAATATTTAATTAAAGTGGTTAAACTCTAGAGTAACACAGATGCAGGTCTAACATGGTTAAACCCTGTATGGAGCAGCAGTGATGAACTTCTTTTCTTGTCCTTCTAAGCACAATTTACCCAGAGTTCCTAGAGTTCACAGAGCACAGCGCTAAGCTTCTCTTACAGTCTGTTTCAACCCTGGTTTCATGTTAATATCACTGCTATCTAAGCTTCTCTTACACCCCTGTTGTACACCCTCTTTTTCACCCCTGGTTCCATGTTAACTGATGCTTTAATATCATCCACACTCCTTTATGGCCTTCGGTAAGGCTTTCCACATTTTGGTGGTATAGCAGAAGAACGAGTTTGACCCTTTGTTGGTTTTAACTCTGGGTTGAAAGTGATCTGTGGCGCTGCCTCTGGTGTTGTAATTATGGACATCCTTAATGTTTATAAAGTATTTTGACAGGTACTTGGGTATCATAGTGGTGTAGTATATCTTGTACACCAGGCCCATTGCAAGTTGCTGTACTCTGTCATCTACTCTGAGCCACCCCACTCTTAACTGGTGAGTAGCGGTGAGGTGAGTCTGATAGGGAAGGTTAAAGGTCCATGAAACACAAAATCACTTTTTCTATAAATATATATTATATCAATGAGTCACTTGTGATAGGGAGCAGTGATATGGTTCAATTTGCCCATAGGCTTGGGGATTCAGAGCTTTCTGCTGTCTCTGTAGCTATTTCTGTGTACTTCCAGTTTCTAGGTCAAAAAGAAATATTTCGCGCCACTCATTAAATATTAGCTATCAATGTTTTGTGGTGTAACGTGACGTAGGCATATCTAATTAATATTAACGTTTGTTTTACAGAGTCGTATCAAGGGGGGGCGTGGTTTCACTGTATGCTTGTTTCAGCCAGAGAGAAGAGCAGGCTCTCTCAACGGACAGTTACACTGTGTGGTGCCTGTGTTATTTTCCGTGTAGTGTAGCCTGTGTGTGTGTTTGTGTGTGTGTTTGCGTGCGTGTCGTGACAGTGCACGCACACACACAACGTCCACACACGGAAAATAGCAGATCTACAAGCTCACAACGCGTCGCGAAAGCGACGCCTTGTGAGCTTGTATATCGGCTATGTATGTAGCCTAGCTAATAGCCGTAGAGCCGAAACCAACATGTTTACATGAGAAGCTATTGCTGCTACGGCTGTTAGCTAGGCTACATAGCTACATAGCTAATATACAAGCTCACAACGCGTCGCGAAAGCGACGCCCCGCGACGCATTGTGAGCTTGTAGATCTGCTAGTTTTCGTGTGTGTGGACGTTGTGTGTGCGCGCGCACTGTCACGACACACACACACACACACACACACACACACACACACACTACACTACACAACAAATAGCGAGCCTTGCGTCCATTCTTCACTGGTCCCGTGGTCCAGAGCTGGAGAAAGTGTGTCCATGGATGAAAGCTCAGAGAGCTTGCTTGTAAAATACCTGCACATTTTAATTGGTTACAGAACATGGAGTTGCCGAATCTTTATACTTTTTACACCTCCAATGGCTGGTTTTAAAAAATGTTTCCGAAATGGAAAAGCAACAAGTGCCCACTGCTGACAGCTTCGGTCTGTCTCTCTCTGTTACAAGACGCATTACTCCGCCCCCTCCCCCCACAACGGCAGATAACCACGCCTACATTTTAGACATCTTTTCATGTTCTTAAATCCCATAAAACAAATTAGAGGCGGGGTTTCTTATCCCTTTAAGCAGGACCCTAATTAGTTTATTTTGGGCTGTTTGGAGTTTAGTTTTCAGGGCTTGTGGTGCGTCACAATACCATACGTGGACTCCGTAGTCAAAGAGGGGCTGGATTATTGCACCAGCTATGGTCTTCAGTGTGTTGAAATGGACCATCGAGGCAAGTTCGTTGGTGTGACGGCCCTGCCCCTCTGCCTTTACTGTGGGCGTGCTGGCAGCACCAGTGACTAGGCCAGAGTGGGGCAGGCCGTCAGGCCAATTTGGAACAGCTGAGCTTGGGTGTGGTTGACCAGTATTTAAGGAGCTCTCCTGCTCAACTTACATTAGCTCTTGACTCCCTGGAAGCAGGTTCTCTGCTTGTTCTGCTTTGCACCTTATACAACATCGCACAGCACACTCCAAACATCCATACACTGCAGACATTACTGATTACTGACTTGTTCACACCTCACACCCATTTATGTTTGATAATTGATTTTCTAATTGACTTCATTTAGAATAATAAATATAATATAAAACGTGGATTCCCTGTTTTGTTTTGTAACTCCCTAGTGCATGACCAACTAATTAGCACCAGAACCTTGCATGAAAAGAATGCCACCACCCTCTCAATACCACCTGCCCGTAAAAAGGACAGCACCAGCCCCCACATTTGAAGCCTTTACCTTTTGAAAAGGACTCCTCCCTTTCAAAAGACTCCTCCAGGCCGGGAATGGACCGGCCGTTCGGGAGTTGTCCCACTTTTCCCAATGGCCAGCTCATCCCTGCCGCGCACGTTAGCGCATCGTCTTGTCTTTGAATTCACTCAGTATGTAATCAGTATGTAATCGCTCTGCTCCAACCATCCAGAGTTGAATGCAGCTTAACATCTGCTGCTGCTTCAACATAATGGCTTCTTCCACAGACACACAAAGAGGATTAAAATAGAGTGGCAGAGAACGGGGTTTAGGAGAGCGCTAGAAAGTAACTAAGTACATTTATTTACTCAAGTACTGCACTAGAGTGCATGGGATAACAGCAATTAGTGCAATTAATGTATTTATACTATAGTAATACTTTTACCCCTACTCCACTACATCTCGGAGGCAAATATTTTACTTTTACTTCCCTGCAGTTATTTGGAGAACTTCAGTCAACAGTTAGTTTATAGATTATTATTACAAAGCAAAACGTACGTTGACCACTTCAGCCCAATTACGTTGGCTATTTGAAAATAGCAGATCTACAATCTCACAGCGCGTCGCCATGCGACACGTTGTGAGCTTGTAGACCTGCTGCTTTTAAAATATGTTTTTTCTTGGTGCATTTTGAAAACTTGAAATGGGACATTGTTGCATAATGAGAACTTTTGCTTTTGATACTTAAAGTATATTTTTCACCCGTTTATGCCCATATATGGTGTTCCATTTCTACATTGATACTTTGATTTAAGTAGGCCTATATTTATGAGGCAAATACTTTTCTATCTTTCCAGGGGTGCTGCGAGATAATTTGATGATATTTGGAATTTATTTGGACACTTAAAAAAAAAGATTTAGTATCATTTTAAACGTGTTATTTTCAGTCAGTTGTAATCTAAATGGCTGTTATCTGTTGTATGTTAGATTATCTCAACGTTTTCCTCTCAACATAATCACTAAAATATGGCATAAATATGTACGGTAGGTGTTGGGAGTGACAAATGTGTAGGGGTGCCCTGAGCCAAAAAAACAAAACAAAAAAAACTTTTGGGAAAAAGGTTTGGGAACCCCTGCTTTAGTAAAACTGAGTTCTTAGCTTCCATCATTGTTTCAGGTCATTGTATCATAGTTTTCTACATAGATATCTACCAGTAAGACTCCCTAATCGGGAGATAAGCAACCGTCAGGTCGCAGCGTGATTTTAGGCCAAAATGTGTAGAAGTGTGGAAAAATGTGTATGTAAAAATCGGCCTGATTGTGGCGCTATATGGGACAGATGCATGTTGATGAGATGAGTGTAGACATACTGTGTACCGATTTGCATGATTTTAGGGCAAAATGTGTAGGAGCAGTGTCCAAAAATGTGTTTGGAAAAATCTGCCTGATGGTGACGCTATATGGGACAGATCCATTTTGATGACGTGAGTGTAGACATACTGTGTAGCGATTTGTGTGATTTTAGGGCAAAATCTGTAGGAGTAGTGTCCAAAAATGTGTTTTAAAAAATCGGCCTGAAGGTGGCGCTAAATGGGACATATCCATGTTGATGAGATGAGTGTAGACATACTGTGTACCGATTTGCGTGATTTTCGGGCAAAAATTGTAGGAGCAGTGTCGAAAAATGTGTTTTTCAAGAATCGGCCTCATGGTGGCGCTAGAAGAGGGCCATGTGAGAATTGATGGGTGGAGGTTGTGGTTTGGCAGGCAAGGAGTATGTGTGCAAAATTTGGCATGGATCGGTCGCGGAGATATGAGCAGGGCAAAAGTGTGACGTGTGACGTGTGACGGAGGGACGGACAGACAGACAGACGGACAGACGGACAGACAGCCGGTGGAGGTTTTGGTAGTAAGTGCGACCTGATGGTCGCAATTAAATGCGAGAAGTCTCTGCCTGTGTGCGTGCGTGTCTGTCTGTGTGTATGTAATCATCGTATCTCGAGAACCGTTCGTCCCACCGGCTTCAGATTCGGCACGCGCGTTCCCCGCCGCGGCGCGGAGTGCAGTGCCGGGCCTCGACTCGACCTGACGCACGGTTTTCCCGAACCGGCGCGAAACGTTCGGAATCTCCTTATGCGGAGCTGATTGTTGACATCAGGCTGTTCCGGAGGAAATTGGCGCAATCGCTGACTCATTGTGACATCACTTCATAAAAGACTCTGACATCACGTACGCCACATTTGTCAACAAAAAATGCCATGGTTACGTATTGAATGTCATCAGTATGACGTAACCGAACCACGGGTACGATGGGTATTGCCTAACAACCGGAGGGGCATCATTCCCCACGGGTGGCAAAGCAAACAGGCTGCGTATACTGCTCAAGATGAAGACAGACAGATACAGAGATATCCATATATGGGCATAAAATGGACACAGACAGAAATATATCTCCATATATGGGCATAAATGGACACAGGCAAACAGATAAATGGGGTTTGCGTTAAAGGGTGGGGCATTCAGGTGGCCGAGCGTCTAGTTATGTAAATGAATCATCTCCACGCTCGTGTTCTGACACACACAGGTGAACAACATGCAGATGTTCTGTGTGATGCAATTAAGCAATTAAGCTCCTGTCCTTCACGCTCCGTGTGAGACACGTATGGAAATAGAATGATGACACGTTGTCATGGGATCACATGGACCATGGGAGATACCGTATGGATCAGAACGTTCATGTTATGTACAGGTCAACACTTTGACCCATTTAGGCCTGAAAAACGTTCAGAAAAAACCTATGTTTCTATGATTAGTGGTGTTCAAACCTTTTATTGTCAAGAACTCCTGGAAATATATATGTATTTGACCACGGACCCTCATCTCATAGTTTGTTCCAGGGACCCCCACAGAAGCAAAGATTTACAAAAGTTTGCTTTAAAAATATATACATTTTAAGATTTGCACAAACTTTCAAAAATAGCAGATCTACAAGCTCGCAGCGCGGCACTCGGTGCCGTGCTGTGAGCTTGTATATCTGCTATTTTTTATGGTTAAAGTGTTTCCAATCTAACGTAACAAAGATTCTGGTGGCGCTATGGGGCTTTTAAGCCGTGACATCATTTTGTAGGCAGAGGAGAATCTGCCCCCAGAGCATTTTCTGTCCCTCGCTATTTTCAACAGATCCGAGACAAAAATAACGACTAAAGTATAATTCTAACACTTTCCTTTCAACAACAAAGAGAAGAAAAATGTGTAAATAGTAAAAATAGTAAAAAGATTCACGGAAGAAATGCTCCTCTGCCTACAAAATGATGTCATACTTAACAGCCCCATAATGGGGCAATTTAAAAACGTCAAGGTCTTGGCCGTCTGGCCAGTGATGTATATCGGACCAGTTACCCATATATGGATTTGAAGTCCTGTTAGATATGGGCTTAATATTGATGACATCAGGGATCTCCATATATGGGCATAGAGTGGTTCCCAAGACATCACAACATAAAATCCCTTTTATGCCTATACTTGGAGATCCCTGTCTGAACCAGCCACACCACTGTGATGTCACCTGTTTATGCCCATATATGGAAATCCCTGCTCTTAAGTATCTGACATCACTGTGATGTCACCTGTGATGTCACAGTGATGTGTCAGGGGAACCACAGTGTCAGGCGGTAGACGTATACATACGCCTCGCCCTAAACTAATAGATAACTAAACTCAGCCATCTATGTTGAAGTTGATTGTATTAGCCTACTGCATACATGGGCAACTGGTGGCCCGGGGGCCACATGCGGCCCCCACCTTTACTTAATGCGGCCCGCAGGTTAATATCTGAATACTGATATATTATTGATTTCAGCTGTTATAATTCTAAACATGCAAACATGACACTCTCTCTCTTAGAGAGACAGACAGAGAGAGAGAGAGAGAGAGAGAGAGAGAGAGAGAGAGAGAGAGAGAGAGAGAGAGAGAGAGAGAGAGAGAGAGTTCTTTGTGTTTCCTTTCTCTTGCGTGTAAACGTTGCATCACATCATCTGTCTCTTCTCGCTGTGTGGTTTAAGTTGATGCAACCTGCAGTGTGTTGAGCAGATTATAAACACAATCCATAGCTGTAGCAGCAGCGAGGCATATGGACTCACAGTGGGGATTACATCTGGAGTCATAGTAATATCTGCACAATAAGTGTGCATCAGTAGCGTCAGTTCAGAACAAAGCTAAGGTATGGCAACATGACTGGTGTCTTGCACACGCGTCTTTGCGCGTGTGCAAGACACCAGTCATGTTGCCATACCTTAGCAACAGGCACGATACATTTATTATAAGAAGTACATTCTATTTTTCGCCGTTTCTACGGTTTGTTCAAGGGCAGCTAAACTTGGCATGAAATAGTAAACGTGCCACAATTAACAATAAGGCATTGCACCTGTGCAGCTGACCTGCGGAACCTGGGAATATACCATTCTGTCAAGATGGGGAGAATACCTTGTTAAAGTGACCGTTTTGTAAAATTTTGCATTTGTAGTTACTGTAATTTAACAACACAATAACCAGCACAGATAGACAAAGAGATATTCATGGATTTATATTTAAAAGTAACTTTTGTCTTCCCCCCCTGGACCCAGGGTATGGCAGCTGCATACCCCTGCCATACCCTATTGACGCCCCTGGTGTACATACATCCATACTTTAACCACAAGACACACAGGGATTGTGGCGTCACGCTAGCATGCAGTAATCTGCTCCTCTGAGTGGCGTTCTCTATCAGAGAGAGGACCTTCGCTGTCTGTTCTTTTATGAATCAGTTATTTTGTTATTTTATAAATCAGTTCTTTTGAACACCCTTTATGTCTGTGTGTGAGTTTCACAAATATTGAACCCATGAAAAGCGTTGACTCTACCTGTGAGAATGGATGCTGCTAATGCAGTTTGCTGGTCTTGTGCATCTTTTTGCCTTCATGCGTTCTGTACGTCGAACACCATGCTGCTTGTCCCCCTCCGTCCAAACATTTACAGTAACATTTACAGTAACAGGGTCACCAGTATTCCTCTAACTCAGGGCTCTTCAACGTTTTCAGGCCAAGGACCCCTGAGTTGAGAGAGAGATGAAGCAGGGACCCCTTAGTTGAGAGAGAGATGAAGCAGGGACCCCTTAGTTGAGAGAGAGATGAAGCAGGGACCCCTTAGTTGAGAGAGAGATGAAGCAGGGACCCCTTAGTTGAGAGAGAGATGAAGCAGGGACCCCTTAGTTGAGAGAGAGATGAAGCAGGGACCCCTTAGTTGAGAGAGAGATGAAGCAGGGACCCCCACAACCTGTTCATAGATTCCATATAGTTTCATTGTTTGACAGCACAATCATCAGTGTATTTTGGATTCATGTCAATTTGTGTTTTCAGATATTTAACCACTTGAACCGTCAATACTTAACACTTATGTTGCTATGATTATTTCTCTTCAATGTCCCACGTTGCCATGGTTACCATAGACTTCCATGTAATTGCGCATTTGTGTAAAAAATGCACGCCCATGCCTAGATGATGCACCACGTGTGTGCACACTGTTCACAGCTTTCAAACAAAAAAATCCGCTTGGAAATCCGTTCAGGCATTCATGATTTATCAGCCATTATGTTTTCTTCAGATGTAAACAAACATGGCTGCCATGTTTGAAAGAATGGGTTGGTATGGGGGTTAAACATTAGGGTTGGACACGGTAACCGCCGTACCGCCGTACCGCGGTAAACCGAGGTCTACCGCGGTGTCAGTGTGCTTACCGCGGTAAAAAAGACAAAAAAAAGTCTATTTTTTATTGGAAAACAAGCGAGTTTTAAAACAGGGGAGAAGCGAGGACCGCATGCGCTCCATGCCGCTCTGCTCTGGGCCGTGTACCACATGTTTGAAGCCACATACGTCACTCAGACACAGACCTGCACACACAGTGCACAGGGCAGGAGAGTACGGAGCACAACTCTATGACGGAGCAGCATAAACTTTCTCTGTAATCCACTCGACACAAGGATGTTAATACATACCTTGTGTTGTGGCATATCTTTTTTTATTCATACGGATTATTGGCGGAGCGCGGGCCGCGTGGACTAAAACCGAAAATGAAACTATTTTACTTTTTCCACCGCGTCGCACCGTTGTGTCCCGTCCGGCGGCGTGTCGGCGATTTTATAACCTTTTCTGTCAAGTCTTGTAACCAAAACCTGTATATAGCAGCGCTCAATCACTGCGATTTGAGAGTTGAGACGTGGCGTGAGTTTACAGAATCACTGTACATGATCTGACTACCCGTCCTCTTCTGGTTTGTTCACACAGCTGTTTGTGTCTGAAAAGCTAAGTAGCTAGCCTACGTTACTATGGTAACCCGACAGTGCAGATCTAAAAGCTCAGAACGCGTCGCGGATGCGATGTGTTGTGAGCTTGTAGATTAATTAATAGATACGGGGGTGCGGTAATTACCGCAGTACCGTCGGTAAATGGGAAGACGGTAATCGCGGTAACAAAATGTCGATACCGCCCCAGGCCTATTAAACATGCAATTTCGCGATCGCGATCATGCCTAATACATTTCTGGAGGTCCCAATTTTTTTTTTGAAAAATATATATATTTTTTTTTTTTTTTCAAAAACGGCCCAAACTCGGGGTTGGCACAGCGGTAGTACCTTTTCAAACTCGGGAAACTCGGGGTTGGCACCAGATGTGTAAACTTGACCTTTCACTCTGTACTTAGTCTGATCTTTTCTCCCCTCTACACCAAACCGCTTTGCCGAAAATAGGCGATCTAAAAGCTCACAACGCCTCGCAGCGCGAGGCGTTGTGAGCTTTCAGATCTGCTCTTTTTTTGGCTACAGTTCTCAGAATATGGACACCACGGTTCAAGTTGTTAATATAAAAAGGATTGGAAGATTTGGAGGACCCCTGTAGTAACTCTGAGGACCCCCTACTAGGGGTCCCAGACCCCCTGTTGAAGACCCCTGCTCTAACTCCAGAGGAGACAGAGAGAGACCGTGGCAGTGGGATGTGAAGACAGATTGATTCACATGTGTTTGGAGAGATATTTCAGAGTCTCTACTCTGTCATGTGTCTGTGCTGGGACCGACCGAGTCCTGTGCTCTTAACAGCCTCCAGAGAGAGGATATTTTATTACTTAGTATTATTGGTATTATTATTTATTATTCCACTTTCACTTTCCATTTAGAGAACACATGTCATTGCTGTTCTTCTGCCTTGTGTGTGTGTGTGTGTGTGTGTGTGTGTGTGTGTGTGTGTGTGTGTGTGTGTGTGGTGTGTGTGTGTGTGTGTGTGTGTGTGTGTGTGTGTGTGTGTGTGTGTGTGTGTGGTGTGTGTGTGTGTGTGTGTGTGTGTGTGTGTGTGTGTGTGTGTGTGTGTGGTGTGTGTGTGTGTGTGTGTGTGTGTGGTGTGTGTGTGTGTGTGTGTGTGTGTGTGTGTGTGTGTGTGTGTGTGTGCTTGACTAAGTCCATTTTCACATGCCATGTCCTTATCCTTATGGCTGTTCTGAGAGAGAGAGAGAGAGAGAGAGAGAGAGAGAGAGAGAGAGAGAGAGAGAGAGAGAGCGAGAGAGAGAGAGAGAGAGAGAGAGAGAGAGTGTAAAGAGTGAATTACTTGAGAGAAAAACAGAGATATAGAAACAGACAGACAGACAGCATAGAGATGCTATCAGGGATCGTATAGTCTCATATTATGAATGATTTATGCTTTCATCTTTAATGGTTTTTTACACATGTCCATTTCTCTCTCTCTCTCTCTCTCTCTCTCTCTCTCTCTCTCTCTCTCTCTCTCTCTCTCTCTCTCTCTCTCTCTCTCTCTGTAATGAAAGCATGAGGACATGTACAGTTCATGGATCTATTAATATTGCTGCTCATCTTTATGGAGTTCACACACAGTGTGTGAGTTTGTACTTCTGCTCTGATACTCCAGTAAAGTAATACATAAATAAAAGAACTCGAAATTGTTACTTAGAGTAAGCACAGTATGAGTGTGCCCTATAAAGGTCTTTGCACACTGCTGCGTTGTTTCATTGCATTTTGGAAATCATTTAATTGATGGGGGGAAAACACAAACACAAGCACAGTACACACCCACACATACATCAACATGTTTAGGACAGTGATTTTTATGAATGCCATAAAAATTTGTTTCTAACCCTGACCCTGAAAAATAGCCGATCTACACGCTCGCAACACGTCAAGCTTTTAGATCTGCTATAGTATATTACTTTTTGTAAATCAGATATAATCCTAAAATCAACCTCGACCTTTTTCCTAATCAAGCCAAACTCCCAAAATCATTTTTTCTTCAACCATAAAACTCATTGATTGAATACTTGATTAAAGGAGGGGGAGCAGGAATCTTTCTTTATCTAAATAATGACACATATCTCTCAAAGATCCCCTAAGGATGTCCAAATACATTTAAAATAAATAAAAACACAAAAGACATAGGCACATTTGAAGTTGTAATCAGTGTCTCCCTCTACACCCTGTACTTCCTTCTGCTTCCCTCGACTTCGGGACCACGCCTCTTCCGTGACGTTCTGTTCCGTCACAGCGGTGGCTCGTTTCAGTCAGTGAGACAGGCAGACAGACAGACAGACAGACAGACAGACAGTCACCCCCTCCCCTCTGCCTGTTTCTGCAGGACTCTCCACTCAGTCTGCACTGAGAGAGTGAACGATTAGTGAAATAATTGTTTGATGTTCTGATTGTGTATACTTTAGCCTACTTCAGTAGTAGCAGAGACACATTGCAGCCTGATTGATTGCGTGACTGTTTGTGTTCGCGGCTCGCCGATGTCCGCATCACCGCATGTGTAAAGTAACTAAGTATATTTACTCAAGTACTGTCTGTACTCAAGTACAATGTTCAGGTATTTGTACTTGGGTAGTTCCAATACTTTCACTTCTACTACACGACATCTATCTCTGAGGAAAATACTGTAGTTACACCATTAAAATAATTTGAAAGCTTTAGTTACAACAGAAATACATTATAATATTATAAAACATACATCAACTACCTATTTTATACCTTGGCTGTTTGAAACTAGCCGATCTACAAGCTCACGCTCGGCCACTGCGCGTCGCGTCCTAGGCGACTGTCCATGCGAGAATGATATGAGAGTACTTTTACTTTAGTAAAATATGAGTATCTTTTCCACCATTGCGTGCTCGCACGGCCTACGGCTCCGTCACTCGCGTTTGTGAAGGACCTTATACATTATAATAACTACTTTAGCCCTATTTTATACCTTAGCTGTTTGAAACTAGTCGATCTGCAAGCTCACAATTGTGAGCTTGTATAGATTGGCCACTGTGCGTCGCGTCCTAGGCGACTGCATGCGTGCGAGAATGATATGAGAGTACTTTTACTTAAGTAAAATATGAGTATCTTTTCCAGTCGGCCGTCACTCGTTTGTGAAGGATAAATAATTCCAGTAGAATACATTTGTCTACCTTCTTTTGGGTGAGTTAATCCAACATGTCGTGTCATTGTTTGGTCCAGAGGTAGAGAACACATGAATGGAGAGGCAGGGGGAAAAACGGGAGGAGAGAGAGAAAAAAAAAGGAAAAAAAAGCCCATCTCGGCTTGGTGTTTCTCAGTGCCTCGCTAGAGAACCGGGGCCGTGAAGAGACACGCCCCCCAGGCTAGTAAAATAGGTGCATGCTACACTATATAATGGATACGGAAAAAACGGCTTATTGATTCTTTATAAAAAATTGCAAGTGTATAGCATTCAAGTTGTTGTTCATGTCAATTAAGAAAGTTAAGAGTTCACTTTATTAGAAAGAGTGTAAAATACTGTAATTTCCAAGACATTTTCCACATTCCTTTCAATGGGATCACGTGATGTTGCTCTGCTTCCATACGTCATGGTTTTGCTCGGCCATTCCCGAGCTCGTGGAGGAGGAGTTTTGAAAAAGTAGGACATTGGAATCTCCGTCTGAATACAACTCTGAAAACAGGCAAGACAACTATATGGTTGCATTGGCAAATATTTTCACAACAACCTAACAATTAAATTGGGACAAAGTAGATGTTATTTTGCTACCCTGTCTTTAACAGTTTGCGGTTTGGGGCAGACTGTGTCTCAGGAGGTAGAACGGGTCGTCCAGTGATCCATGGGTCGACAGTTTGAATCCCGGCTCCTCCTCCTGTCAAATATTAAGTAAGCAAGAGGCGAATATTGTGAAAATAGCAGATCTACATGCTCGAGCATGTAGATCTGCTATTTTCACAATATTTATCTGTGGAACCGAGTCACATTAAATGTAATACCTACAATTCCAAGTGCTTGTCAGGGTGGGGGTCCCCAGTTCAAATATGTTTATTTTGGGGGTCACGGCCTAAAAAGGTTTGAGAACCCTGGTATAGAGCATTAACACATTCATCCACCAGGGGCATTGACAACTCATTCTTATGACTTCCTATCTAGCCAAACTACCGGTATATATTTTTTTAAAGAAAAAAAATGAAAGTAAGCGAATATTCGACTTCGGTGAAATGTCGAATAGTGACTTTGATATTTGAATATTCTAATATTTGGTGAATGCCCTAGAATGAATGAATGAATGAATGAATGAATGAATGAATGAATGAATGAATGGACCGTTGTAAAGAGCTTTGAGTTCGCAACTTGCTGAGAAAAGCACTATAAAAATGCTACCCAGCCTTGCATTTTGTACTGAGGTACACTTTTCTTTTGACAATCGATCTAAACAGAAGACGCTCACACACATACATGCACTCCGTTCATTGACTCCTGAGTGCAAAGCACAGATAGAGGATCTATGATGGAGACGTTCTCTAAACAACACCACTCAGTGCTCAGTAATAATGTGTTACATTGTGAGAGAGACAGTCTATCATTCATCAGGAACACATGAGACCAGGAACGCATTGTTACGCTTTATTACTTTCAGCAGCCCTTTCCAATGCTCTCAATGCACTGAATGTGAATTGTTCACGTATGCTTGGACCATTGAATGGTGCAGCAGCAGAGATACTGACCTACTGACGTGTTAATCACACCATTACATAGACAGAATCTGTGACCGAACACAGCTGAGGGCTGGTCATTGAATTTTTTTTTTTCATTTTAATTTTTTTGCTACAAAATGATATATTGGTTGTGAAGATTGACCCAACAGTTTTGTAGATATAGCTTATAGAGTTATGCCATGCAGAAATACTAGATCTGAGAAATTCAGCCTTTTAGATGAAATGTAACCTGCAAAATGTGAGGTTTCTCTTCACATTAATTAAAAAATGTCTTATTTACATGCAGAGTTAAGCTCTGGCGTGTAAGTGAAATGTAGCCTGATATTTATGAAATGCTTTTGTGGCTTTATCACATTTTAGAAAAATAATAATAATAATAATAATAATTTCAGGGCTGGTCTAAAGCTGTGCTTTCCGAGATGACTGCCCCTCTGCTATGCTGGGACACAGATACAGATGTAGTCGAGGGCCTTAGGGAGATAGAAAGGTAATGTCGTGCTAATCAGTCTAAAAGCGCCACATTTTGCACAGATGTAGCCCAGGGCATGCTCTAATGATTTAGCTAGGGCACCCGAGTTTGCAACCTTCAGGGTCGCCACAGCGGCCAAATCAAGTTGGGCTCCCATCGACTTTCTATACAGGAGGAAAATACCCAGAAAAACAGTTAGTTTAAGGATGTGAGGGGTCTAACTAGGGGTTTGTCATGATGCTGAATCCATTGCAAGCATTTGTTTTACACAAAAAACATTCCTTGGGCTAAACATTTACCCATAAAACGATGGTTTAGTGATGAAAAGTGATGGAAAGTGATGAGTCATCACTTTTCACAGTTTTGTGGGCGTTTTCTGGGAATAGGTTTATCTATGGAGCACTGATCCATGTCCGGTTACGGGAGCGAACTGCCGTAGCCATCCTTGCTTAAAGTCCCTAGTATCTCAGCTACTGCACCATTCAATGGTCTGAGTACACATGAAAACATCTGGTTCAGTCCTTGCTTAAAGTCCCTACTAGTATCTCAACTACTGCACCATTCAATGGTCTGAGTCAGGGACGTGCTGGGCCCCTGATTCAGCCCAGGAAAAAGAGTTGGAAAGGCCCTTGCTGCGCGCAATCTGCTCATTGCGCGCTATAGAGAGAGATCTCTCTCTATAGCGCTATAGAGAGAGATCTCTCTCTATAGCGTTATAGAGAGAGATCTCTCTCTATAGCGCTATAGAGAGAGATCTCTCTCTATAGCGTTATAGAGAGAGATCTCTCTCTATAACGCTATAGAGAGAGATCTCTCTCTATAGCGTTATAGAGAGAGATCTCTCTCTATAGCGTTATAGAGAGAGATCTCTCTCTATAGCGTTATAGAGAGAGATCTCTCTCTATAGCGCTATAGAGAGAGATCTCTCTCTATAGCGTTATAGAGAGAGATCTCTCTCTATAGCGCTGCTGCTGCTCAAAGATTTGCCATTTCAGATCATGACAAGTGACAATCCAGTGGGCCAATTACATGAGTTAGGCCTATATTCGTTGTTGTCGCGTGGAAACCGTTTGTTTTGTATTTATCATTTAGAAAATGATTTAAACTAGTGAAAACAGACGATCTACAAGCACACAACGCCTCGCGGTGCGAGGCGTTGTGTGCTTGTAGATCTACTGTTTTCACTACTTTTGTGCGACGGCCTTGTATGATGAAGCAGGGCTTTGCTTTGCAAATAAATTTACACATTTGAAACTTGGAGATACAAGGTTTCTGCCCGACAGTGACAATTTACTTTGTTTGGCCGCCCAGCCCCCAAAATGGAACGAAGGCCGACATTTTATTTTTATATTTTTTTTTCTAATGGCTGGCCTGGACCGGCCTGGAATGAACCGGCCGTTCGGTTGTCCCGCTTTTCCCAATGGCCAGCACGTCCCTGGTCTGAGTACACGTGAAAACATCCCATACCCTTTCCATTGATAGCATTGGAAGCCAGTGGTGTTTGGAGCTTGTGGATCTCTTATTGTAATCACTGAGACCACTAAATGGACTTATAGATCTACAGTACGTCGTGGCGGTCTGTGTGTTAACACATAAACGCGTTATGAATGAACCACTGAAGCCCAGTTTCAGTGGAAAACAGCAGATCTACAGCAGGTCAACGCTTCGCAGTGTGGTGCGTCGTGAGCTTATGGATCTGCTATTTTCACTGTTTCTTAACATGTAGCATTTATCGTAGCAATCTTTGAGATTTCAACACGGCAATGCTTTGATATCTAAAGGTACCGTGATGTACCTCGCTATTTGTACCTTTGAATAGTAGAGTGTTTCCTTAAGTGAGTGACTATATATGGTCGATACAATAGGTCCCTGTACGCCTCTCTCCTCCAATCAATGAAGAGAGATCATTGTGGCTTCCTTTCAGGACTTAATGACGTTGGGGGGGGGAGGGGGGGGGGTCTATATTTATACCCAGAGGGGGAGGGGGGGGGGGGGGGGGGGTCTATATTTATACCCAGAGGGGGAGGGGGGGTCTATATTTATACCCACAGCCTTTGTGTCTCTGAAGACCTGATTGGTTGCATCTCACATCCTTAAATTACACACACCCTCATTTCCTACACACTTGCATCCTTCCCTTGCACTTTAGTCCCTTTGTCTGAGGGTCCTTTTCTGACCCGGTTCTGGTTCGTTCTCTCCCGCCTATGGCATGAACCAGAGGTGAGGTTTTCCACCGAGAACCGGAGTTGGTTCTGAACCGTAAAAGTTGGTTCAGAACGGGAACATCCTTGGTTCCTCTGGTTCAATCTGGTTAAAGCAGAAATAAGCAGTTTTCTGCTGACATAAGCAGGAATCATGCAATTGCTTATTTAAAAAAAATATTTTAATTTTATGTTATTCAGGCAGCTAACAATACTTCCTAAAGAAATGTTGTGTGTGTGACACTTCCTGGGGCCACAATCTGCCTCAAAAACTATAATTTTTTATCCGTGAGAAGTTCTGTCATTGGTCGATTAAACTGGGTCACCCATCCAAAATAACAGACCAATCAGGACCGCCTCTTGTTCTTGTTCAGATTGGTTGACCTGGCTGTCAATCCTTTTAGCCCCGGTCGGCTGGTTCATGCACCAATGAGTGACAGAGCTTCTTACAGATAAAATAATAGTTTTGGAGGCAGACTGCGGCTCCTAGAAGCAATCTTACTCAACCTAAATAATATGTTTCCACCTCAGATACAGTAGGCCAGTGGTTCTCAAACTGTTTGGGCTTCAGTTCCCCCTTTTCCTGCTGAATCCAAGAACCCCCTTTAATCCACAACAACATTTTGATGAGAAAATGCTGACATCAAATGACCAGTTGTTATGTCAATATGTTGATTTTTTTTTCTATTCAGTAACAGTTGTGCAAGTCATATTTTGTTTAAAGCTTTACAGAGCACAAATGTTCACAAATGTTTCATTATTAAATCAAATGTATTGTATGTAAAACAATTAACACAAACTTTTGAAAATAGCAGATCTACAAGATCACAACGCGTCGTGAAGCTACTTTTGATACTTAAATTTGAGAGCTGAATATAGTCCTGAAAAGTAACAGAACTTTAGTATAAACAGTATATCCATATTTACACTCACTGCCTGAGGGGCTGAAACCTGCATATTCACTTCATTTATTTATTTATTTAT
>NC_137817.1:1615979-1620979 GCF_963921795.1 Nannobrachium achirus
CCATAATAGGAAGTTCATACGAACAGCCTCTAGTGTCGCTGTTTTCAAACTGCTGGTGTTAGAAAGAATAACGCTCCATTCAAGTAAATGTTCTTTTTTACAAACTTTACACATGATTAGATTATTAATAAACATTTTCATAAATACCTTAAGTCTTCTTTCAATCACTATGATATGTGTTTGATTAAATTATGGTCCCAGATAGCAGATCTACAAGCAATGCGAGGCAATATATAGATCTACACTCACTCCTGTGTGTGTGTATTGTTTTTTCCCTCCATCACAGTGTGATTACAAACACATGACACTGCTTTCCTACACATATGCACTGTGTGTGTGTGTGTGTGTGTGTGTGTGTGTGTGTGTGTGTGTGTGTGTGTGTGTGTGTGTGTGTGTGTGTGTGTGTGTGTGTGTGTGTGTGTGTGTGTGTGTGTGTGTGTGTGTGTGTGTGTGTGTGTGTGTGTGTGTGCGTGCGTGCGTGCGTGCGTGCGTGCGTGCGTGCGCCGGAAGGGTTGCCTCCTCATGCCACCTGGGCCACACACACACACACACACAACACACACACACACACACACACACACACACACACACACACACACACACACACACACACACACACACACACACACACACACACACACACACCCACACACACACACACACATGCATGACTCCACAGATGATTAGATTATGTAAGAAAACACAGCAGAGGCTCTGATAGTCTGTAAACCCAGATTACACTGGATTACTGTGTGTGTGTGTGTGTGTGTGTGTGTGTGTGTGTGTGTGTGTGTGTGTGTGTGTGTGTGTGTGTGTGTGTGTGTGTGTGGTGCGTGCGTGTGTGTGCCTGTGTGAATATGACAACTTGACATTGTGGCAGCAAAGATAACATTTGTGCAACTTGTTGAATGTAAAAGCCAACTTGAATCTTCTGGGGGGTCCCTTGAACAACATAGTTTGAGATGGGGGTCCCTGGAACAACATAGTTTGAGATGGGGGGTCCCTGGAACAACATGTTTTGAGATGGGGGTCCCTGGAACAACATGGTTTTGAGATGGGGGTCCCTGGAACAACATAGTTTGAGATGGGGGGGTCCCTGGAACAACATAGTTTGAGATGGGGGTCCACGGCCAAATACATGTAATTTTTGGGGGTCCTTGACATGAAAGGAATGTGAGAACCACTGACATAGAAACATGTGCATTTTTCAAAAATCTCAGAAGGATTTAGAAAACATTTATAGAATTAGTCCAGTCCATTATATGAAAAAACCTCAAACAAATTGCAATAGTAGCAAACTCAACTGATTCTGTATCCTCATTATGTCCTTAGTGAGGGAAAAAAAGTCCCAAGGAATCCCATCGGGGCAAAGTTTTGAAAACGACCTACCTACCTTCACTTACTATACACTACAATATAAAGGAAAAAATGACTGAAAAAAAATCTGCTTTAAGTGGGGATGTGAGGGTTCAAACTAGGGGTTTTTAATTATTCTGAATCCATTGCAAGCATTTGTTTTTTTCATGAAAAACTTCCTTGGGCTAAAAACGGACCCCAAAAGACTGTGAAAATTGTTGACTCATCACTAAACCATCGTTTTGAGTGGCCATTTCTGGGGTCAAAAATATTCAAAGACATTTCTCATGGTTTTTCAAAAAATGGCAGATCTACAAGCCCACAGCGTAGCACTCGGTGCCGTGCTGTGAGCTTGTAGATCTGCTATTTTTGTAATAGTTAAAGCATAGAATAATGGTTATTAACAAATGGGTGTAAATGGGTTAAAATCTTTGCTTCTGGTGGGGTCCCTGGAACAAAAGTATTTTCAGAGGGGGGTCAGCCAGCCAAATACATGTCATTTTCGGAGGTCCTGAAAAAAGTTGAAAAAAGTTTGAAAACCACTAATTTATAAAAAGATATATATATATTTAATCAGCCTCATGCCTTTGTTCATGAATTAAATACCAAGGACTTCAACGTAAAAAAGACCGTAAAAGGTCTTATTTGGGTTAGGGTTAGGGTTAGGCAGGGTGTTTAACGCTTCCAGTGCCAGCCCCTAGAGGGCACCAAAGAATGCCAGGGTTTGTCCCATATGCGAGCGTATTAGCATCCGGGGACTCACGTTGCAGTGACGCGCGTGCTCACGTTCCTGCACGTCATGGAAAGTTCCCAGATGAAAATGGCTACAGAATAGCTATTCCCATGTTGTCATTTTAAAGATCATTTTTCGGCGATTTCGCCGTAAAAAAAACCTCGCGCCGCCTCCCTAAAAACACAATCCAGAGATATGGACCTTCAAAGATGTGGTTTTTCATTGGATTCGGCGGCGATTCGCGGCAACGTTACTCGCTAACGGCCGGCCGGGGGGCGGCCGGATCTCGGCCACTGGATTGAAAATTTAGGCCCAGGCTTCAGAAGGCCTCGGATCATTTTATTCATTTCATTAAAAAAGCCGAACCTGTTCGGGATAGGCACACTGGACTACGTTCCGGAAGCGGCGCTGAACATTCGGTGAACATTGGGGGGCTTAAAAATGTATTTTAAACCATTTTTAATGGAATATATCGTCGGACCATGTAAAATGGCTCGCTGGCTAGCGTAGGACGAGCCAGGACCACCCACGGCTCTACAAGCAGCTCAGGGTAAGTAAAATAATAATAAAAAAATTGTATTGGATTGAAATAAAGCCGAACATGTTCGGGATAGGCACTGTATGTGTTAACTGTACTTGTACTGTACTACATTTATATTGTATTGACTATACTTGTACTGTTCTCCATTTTTGTCTAATAAAATAATCAATCAATAATCAGGACTTAATGTGTTAATGGCCCCTAGGTGTCGCTATTTCCACTCCTGCACAATGCAACCATGCAGGAGTGGAAATCACATTTTTGTCCAGAAAACATATTTTTCAACGGCATTCATTAAACCACTTGTCCTGAAATGTTGTCCTGAAATGTTGATGACCTGTGTGTGTGTGTGTGTGTGTGTGTGTGTGTGTGTGTGTGTGTGTGTGTGGGTGTGTGGGTGGGTGTGTGGGTGGGTGTGTGTGTGTGGGGGGGGGGGGGGGGGGTATGATGGTGCCCACCCCCCCCCGGCCAGATGGACCCAGCTCTATAAGCTGCTTAAAGTAACAGTAATCATGCGGGCTAAGTTACCATCAATGGTGTGTGTGTGTGTGTGTGTGTGTGTGTGTGTGTGTGTGACTGCACAAGTAGTATAAGTACAGTGCACACACTGACACACGTAAGTGTATGCTTTGTCAGTCAGACAGTCAGACAGACAGACAGACAGACAGACAGACAGACAGACAGACAGACAGACAGACAGACAGACAGACAGACAGACAGACAGACAGACAGACAGACAGACAGACAGAAGGGGTCTGCAAAACAGATGATGGAAGTAAAGCTATATAGAGCGAGCGCACGAGAGAGAGAGGACATTAAGGTTGGGCAATATATCGAAATGTTATCGATATCGAGGTAACGACGTGCAAGTTATACATATTGACGAAGACGGCTTGAAATTAGGTATTGGTGTATGTGTCTATGCATTGATTGAATCGGGTAGTATTAAACACTACACTGACTACAGGATCATTTTTTTCAGATTCTCTGACCAGATATTTTAAACGGGCTCACACTAGCCGTTTTGAACAGTCGGGCGCTCCGCACGCTACAGGATTCTATTCAGATTGAGTCGGGCCTGAACAAAGCAATAATACATAATATAATGAATACAAAATGTCACGGGGCTGTTCTTCGCCTTGCAACAGCAACACACACACGCATGCACGCACACCGCACACGCACACAAAAACACATTAACGTTATCCACACAACACACCATCGCTTCGCGCAATGGAGAAAAAAAAACGCTTCAATAAGGAATTTGTGTCCCATTTTGATGATAAATAATATCAGTTCACTTTGACACGTTTCATGTCCACCCATGCCTGTTCAACTCTCTGACTTTTACCCTCTCTCTATCACTGCTAAACTTCGAGTGCTGCGTGCTGTCTGCTTCTCATGGTGCCTGATTTATGATTAGTCGTATGACTGTAGGGGTGTGAAAGAATATTCGATATTCTAAGATTCGTTCGAATGTTAACAATAAAAGAATATTCGAAAGTAAAAAATTGAGCTTCGAATTAATTTATATTTAATTAAAACAAATCTACCGCACTTCTCGCGAGATTCTGGGCGCATGGAACGTTAAAAGGTGGCTGGTCTCGCAAGGCAGAAGTCTCCATTCGCTGCTGCAAAAGTGGACTGATCTACAAGTCCACAATGCGTCGCTGATCCAATACGTTGTGGGCTTGTACATTAAGGGTGCCTATTTAGCGACACCGTCGTACAGCGAAGAATAAACCTCCAGCTGCTTCACTTTCCCTTCACACTGTCACTGGCCGTCACATGTCGGAGTGGAAAGATGCACTCGTCCGCCTCGCAGACAGTGCACAGTGCACACACAGTGCTTTTAAACTGGCTCACGTTGATTCAGAATGATTAACGAGTCAAGCTGAAACGGGCGACTAATTTGGTAGTGACGGGAAGGCATACAACAACGAGACTTCTCCACCGAAAACACTATAAAAAAGCATGGATTTCTTCTCTCACCGAGTCAATCTCCCCGCACGCAGCCACGGTAAAACTTCCTCCGTCACTCACACTGCTCTTGTAGACTACCCAATTTGGTTCAAACCAAAACATAATCCATTGCTGTGATTATAATTGCTCATTTCATGTCGTGGCTGTTCCAACTCAACTCAATCACAGCTACTGTGAGTGACGCTTTGCAAGACGATCCGATTCTGCTCTAACGCAGGCACGTGCACACATACATCAAAAGGGCTTGAGCCCCTGCCCTTTTAACAGAGAATTGTCCACCAAAAGGCCCTTTTAGAAATGTCAGCCCCTGCCTCTCTTAACATTCTTTGCACGTCCCTGACCAACGCGGACCTGCACACAGTAAAAAAAAGAAAAAGCGATAGAAGC
>NC_137817.1:1625979-1643479 GCF_963921795.1 Nannobrachium achirus
CAACACGTTGCGTAAATAACTTTTTCTAAATTATATAAAATTACTTTACAGCAGCTTACATTTATTAGGCCTGTGTCAAATATGTAAATATTTCCCCCCTAAAGAAAAACTTTTATTAGGACAGAATGAAAATAACTTTTATCCACCTGTTTTCCGCGATCATTTACTGTGGGACACTTCCGGAGAACAGCAGACATACAAGCTCACGTCGCGTCGCAAATGCAACCGTTGTGAGCTTGTAGATCACACTTGGCTGTGGCGCCGGAAACTGTTGCACACCTTCTGCGCAATGCATGATGGGACTTTGGAAACTTGTGGATACCAGGGGTATAGTTCTGCAGATTTAAAATGACTCCAATGCGGAACTAAAACTTCCTATGATTGGCCGCTAGCTGTTTCCCCCCCCCCCCCCGGCCGATTGCAAAAACAATTGTTCTCCATTGGACCCCATTAATTTTCCCCTTTTGTTTTCTAACCTTAATTAACACTTTCATACATACTTTATGGTTCCTATCGCTAGTTAAAATTGCCTTTCAATCACCATGATATGCGTTTTGTGAAAATACGGTCCCATTTATGTTAAAATTGATGATAAAGTTGCGGGGGGGCGTGGCCAACTAAACTGATACCAGCCGGCTGTGTTCTTCTTCGTGTGCTGTATTTCGGGAGGCTCCGACCACATTCTCCCATGTATCCCTGCGGTTGCACGTGACTGTTGGCAGCCAATAGCATCCTCTGGTGCCTTTACAATCTATGATGGCAACACCCATGCCAAGGACCCAAAATGTGTCATTTGCGCTGCATAGAAACCAATGGCTTCGCTTTGTCCATATCTTTTATACAGTCTATGGTGGATACTTAAACCCCAGCATCCCTATTCTGTGGAGAACATTACCATTTACCATTAACCAAAAACAGCAGATCTACAAGCTCACAGCGTGTCTCGCCTCGTTGGGTGAATGAAAACTAGTTCGTTCACAGTGGCCTAAAGAGAAAACGGCAGACGTTTATTGATCTTCAGAAGCGTGGACTCGTGTAGAAGGTGGAAAAGTAGATCGTTGTCATGGATTTTTCTTGCGAATCTGAAGACAATTTGTAACCAACTGCTGTGCTACACACACGCACGCACGCACGCACGCACGCACACACACACACACACACACACACACACACACACACACACACACACACACACACACACACACTCCCCATCCCTGTGTGTGTGTGTCTGTGGGGGTGGGGGGGGGGGGGGGGGGGGGGGGGGGTGACATCATACCGTCACAATAGGGAGTATTTAGTGACAGTATAACATAATGAATGCATCCCATCACTCAGGAGGACATGATGACATAATGATAGCGTCCCATCACTCAGGAGGACATGATGACATAATGATAGCGTCCCATCACTCAGAGGATCCATTTATGCTTTAATTATTAAAAAAAATAGCAGATCTGCAAGCTTGCAACAAGCTTGTAGATCTGGCATCCCTATTCTGAGGGGTACCCTTGCCAAGAATAGCAGATCTACAAATCCCACGGCACCAAGAACCGCGATCAGCTGTTTTCAGTCATTGGGTGTAGAGGGGAAAAAGAGCAGACCAAGTACAGAGTGAAAGGTCATGTTTATCAAGCATTGAGGGTTTAAAGGACAACTTTGTTTAACCCTAACACTTTACAACAAGGGTTCATATTTTAGATTGTAATTAGAGAAAAGAAAAAGTGAGTGTTAAAATGTTTTCATTTGCTTTGTTCTATTGTTTTATCGCGTTTACCGTGCTAAAATGTGGGGCATGCGTACGCATGGGGGCATGCGTACAAGTGGCTGAATATGTCTTTTTAGACCAAATAAGCCAGCAGTTTCTTTATTGCTATTTACAGTAACACTTCTAGTAAGTCACATCCAACCATGAAAGGTTGCGTTGTATCTTGGGAATGGATTTATTCTGTGTAAAATGACATATTTAGCCACTTGTACGCATGCCCCCAACCACTGAAATAAGAATCTCTAATACAATAGAAAGAGTAAATGAAATAATTTTAACACTCATCTTTTATATTATTTAATAACAATCTAAAATATGAACCCTTGTTGTAAAAAACTAAAGTTGTCCTTTAAGTGGTTAAATGTAAAAATACACATCAACATGAACCCAACATAATAGAAAAGATAATAGACACAACATTGATGTCAGTGTCTACAGTATATGAAGCTATTGACATTTATGCAACATAATGTACAACATGTATTGGGGGTCCCTGCTTCTTCTCTCAGCTAAGGGGTCCATTCAATCACACACACGCACATGCACATGCACACACACACACACACACACACACACACACACACACACACACACACACACACACACACACACACACACACACACACACACACACACACACACACACACAGCTGGAATTATGTGTGTGTGGTTGGAAGCCATGTTGGTGAATGAAACATAGGATAATATAAGATCAAAAGACACGCAAAGCTCTGGATATGGAATGCATGTTACTGTGTGCGTGCGTGCGTGCGCATGTGCGTGTGCGTGCGTGCGTGCGTGCGTGTGTGTGCGTGTGTGAGTGTGTGCGTGCGTGCGTGTGTGTGCGTGTGCATGCATACTTCCACATACTGTACAGTAAAATCATCCATATTCATTACAGTGAGTTTCCTGCTCTCAGCGTTCTATGATCTGTGAGGAGGTTACCGTAAAGTTACTGTAGAATGGGCTCTTTTTTACAGCCTTTCATGTCATCATGTATTTTACAGTGTTGCTGCACCATCAATGCATCAATAACCTCTCCTCTCCTCTCCTCTCCTCTCCTCTCCCCTCCCTCCTCTTGTGTTGTTTTTGACAGCAAATTTTGATTTAGTTTTAGTCATAGTCTTTAGAATAAAATGTCATTTCGTTTTATTCATAATTTAGTCTCCTGAAAAGTGTTAGTTTTAGTCTAATTTTAGTCGACTATATATCATTAGATTTTGGGCGACTAAATCTACAGTTGATTTAGTAGACTAAAATGTATTTTGGCAGGCCTTGATGGCATCGTAATGACTGATTTTACACTTGATTGTGTGCTGAAAATAGCAGATCTGCAAGCTCACAACGCGTCGCGCTGCGACACGTTGTAAGCTTGTAGATCGGCTATTTTCAGCACGCATCACCTGAGAGCAACCAAACATAAAATTACTCTCTTCTCCACCAGTCCCTCCCTAACGTTTTAGTCTAGTTTTTATTTTGTTGACGAAATTGTCAATATATTTAGTCTTAGTTTTAGTCATCACAGCTTAGTTTTTATTTAGTTTTTATTTAGTTTTCGTCAGTGAAAAAAAACACAGTCATAGTTTTAGTCGACGAAATCAACTCTCCTCTCCTCTCCTCTCCTCTCCTCTCCTCTCCTCTCCTGGCTTGTAGATCTGCTATTTCGTGATAGTTAAAGCACATAATGGTTACGGTGGTTCAAATATCGAGAGACACGGACCTGCGTTCCTCAGTGTCTACATGGATGTGATTGGTCCATGGATCCTCTGAGGGATGGGACACTGTCATTATGTCACCATGTCCTCCTGAGGGATGGGACGCTGTCATTATGTCATCATGTCCTCCTGAGTGATGGGACACTGTCATTATGTCACCATGTCCTCCTGAGGGATGGGACGCTGTCATTATGTCATCATGTCCTCCTGAGTGATGGGACGCTATCATTATGTCATCATGTCCTCCTGAGGGATGGGACGCTATCATTATGTCACCATGTCCTCCTGAGTGATGGGACGCTATCATTACGTCATCATGTCCTCCTGAGTGATGGGACGCTATCATTATGTCATCATGTCCTCCTGAGTGATGGGACGCTATCATTACGACATCATGTCCTCCTGAGTGATGGGACGCTATCATTATGACATCATGTCCTCCTGTGTGATGGGATGCTATCATTATGTCACCATGTCCTCCTGAGGGATGGGACGCTATCATTATGTCATCATGTCCTCCTGAGTGATGGGACGCTACCAGTAAGACTCCCTAATCGGGAGATAAGCGATTAGCGATGGTGGCGCTATATGGGACAGATCCATGTTGATGAGATGAGTGTAGACATGTGTACCGACTTGTGTGACTTTAGGGCAAAATCTGTAGGAGTAGTGTCCAAAAATTTCTTTTGCAAGAATCAGCCTCATGGTGGCGCTAGAAGAGGGCCATGTGAGAATTGAGTGGGTGGAGGTTGTGGTTTGGCAGTTTTGGCATGGATGGGGGCAACAGTGGCGGAGATATGAGCAGGGCAAAAGTGTGACATGTGATGTGACAGACAGACTGACAGCTGGTGGAGGTTTTGATAGTAACTGCGACCTGACGGACGCTATCATTATGTTACACTGTCACTAAATACTCCTTATTGTGACGGTGTGTGTGTGTGTGTGCGTGTGCGTGTGCGTGTGCGTGTGTGTGTGTGTGTGTGTGTCCTCCCCCCTGAGTCTAATGGATTCATGGTTTAGCACCAAGTGGACACTTTGTGTCAAAGTGTCAGGGAGAAGGGGGTCCCTGGGGGGTCCCTGACAAGTCCTGTTCATGAGTTATAGATGGATGTATTGACAAACAGACACAACCTGAACACACAGAGAGAGAGAGAGAGAGAGAGAGAGAGAGAGAGAGAGAGAGAGAGAGAGAGATGGAGTTCTTAGGTCAAAACCAGTAAGACTCCCTAATCGGGAGATAAGCGACCGTCAGGTCGCAGCGTGATTTTAGGTCCAAAAATGTGTTGGAAAAAATCGGCCTGAAGGTGGCGCTATATGGGACAGATCCATGTTGATGAGATGAGTGTAGACATACTGTGTAGCGATTTGCGTGATTTTAGGGCAAAATCTGTAGGAGCAGTGTCCAAAAATGTGTTTTAAAAAATCGACCTGAAGGTGGCGCTATATGGGACGGATTCATATTGATGACATGAGTGTAGACATAACCGTGTACCGATTTGCGTGATTTCAGGGCACAAATTGTAGGAGCAGTGTCTGTAAATGTGTTTTTTTGGTGGGGGTCCCTGGGGGTCCCTGGAGGTCCCTGGAGCTGCGGGGGTCCCTGGAAGGGTGGAGGTTGTGGATTGGCAGACAAGGAGTGTGTGTGGAGAATTTCACATGGATAGGGGAAACGATGGCGGAGATATGAGTAGGGCAAAAGTGTGACGTGACGTGACAGACAGACTGACTGACGGACAGACAGACAGGCGGTGGAGGTTTTGATAGTAACTGCGATCTGACGGTCGCAATGAATCAATTATTTGCACAATTCGATGCCGATTATGTGCATTGTAAAATGATAGCATACAAAGTAGTGATGTCCGATATTGACTTTTTTACCGATAATCGATAACCGATAATATCCAACTCTTAATTCCAGATACCGATATTAACCGATACCGATACCGATATATGCTAATATTTTATCTAACAGGGATTCTCAACCATTTGAATTTCAAGGACTCCCAGTTTGAAATGCATTAGGCTACGGGACCCCCATTTAATGGCATTTATATATCGCCGGGACCTCAATTTATATTATAAAATCATATTAAGAGTGTGCAAATGGAATGGGTCCATTTGGTTCCATTTGTACACTAAGAGTTACAGACCTGTAAGGGTCCATTTGGTTCCATTTGTACACTCTAGAGTTACAGACCCATAAGGTTCCATTTGGTTTGATTTGTACACTCTAGAGTTACAGACCCATAAGGGTCCATTTGGTTCCATTTGTACACTCTAGAGTTACAGACCCATATCGGTCCATTTGGTTCCTAACTATCTAACATTTAGCTGGGGGACCCCCTGGAATGCCTTCAAGGATCCCTGAGTCCCCAAACACTTTGAGAACCACTGTAACACTGTGTGTGTGTGTGTGTGTGTGTGTGTGTGTGTGTGTGTGTGTGTGTGTGTGTGTGTGTGTGTGTGTGTGTGTGTGTGTGTGTGTGTGTGTGTGTGTGTGTGTGTGTGTGTGTGTGTGTGTGTGTGTGTCTGTCTGTTGCTGCACGTCTAACCAAGCAAACTAGCTACTTGTGTGAGCAACACACATCAAAGAGAGGTCGGGTCAATAGTTGAATAGGCCTTAACGAGCGTCAATTAAGAGTACATTCCTCCACGGCTGTGTGGAAGGGTGCTTTGATGGGCCATCAGCGCAGCAGGCCAGGCAGTGAAAGAGAGAGATCGGCTGCATTATGATTTTCATTTTTGAAACTCATTGTAACTTATTACACCTCAATAAAAATACAATTCGATGTTTGGCACACCCCTAACTACCATACAGTAATAATTCCTGTAAAACAAACAAAAAAAAAAAAAAACATAAAAATATTATTATTTCCCCAAAAAAATACCGATATCGATATTTTCCGATATTAATTTTTATGCTAATATCGGCCGATAATATCGGCCGGCCGATAATATCGGACATCCCTAATACAAAGCCAACCGATACAACATGTTGCTGTTTGCATATAGATATAGTAGATCATTGCAAATTAAAATAGTTTTTTCGATGAAGTTACTCCATTGTTACACCCATAATGATCGTAGTTAAGATGTTTATTTTCCAGGTGAAAGATAAGCCAATCGTCTGTTATGGTCACATGGTACGTTCAAGCTGCCGTCCAAAATAAGGTTAAAACTAGAAGCAGACAGGTCTCCACCAGGCCAGGTGTCCTTGTGGTGCTACTGTATAATAGGCCAGTGTCCAAAAATGTGGTTGAAAAAAATCGGCCTGATGGTGGCGCTGAGTGTAGACATAGTGTGTACCGATTTGTGTGATTTTAGGGCAAAATCTGTAGGAGCAGTGTCCAAAAATGTGTTTTAAAAAGTCGGCCTGAAGGTGGCGCTATATAGTTTACAGTTTACAGTTTAGGCATTTAGCAGACGCTTTTAATCCAAAGCGACTTACAATAAGCAGATACAACATCGCAATAATAAACAAGATAATAGGTCAGTACATTAACAGCAATATAACAATGTAAATGGATATCTATCTAGAGAAAAACCCAATATAATCAAGTTCTAAAGAAACCTAACACACACACACACACACACACACACACACGCGCGCGCGCGCGCGCCCGCACACAGACACACTTTTCATAGCGTCCGTCCGTCCATCAGGTTGTATCATGATTGGGATTTAAATTAAAACTCAACGGCAGCGCATATCAAACAAACAGAAGAAAGACCGCGACCAGCACACATCCCTTGCAAGTAGGTGGGACGTTCGCGAATGAATCGAGTATTTTGAACGGCTCTTTGAAATGAACGATGGGATCCGGTTCGCAGTAGGGAGCCGTTCCTTTCTAATGAACAGTGGTGGGAAAATAGCCTACTGCAATCAATGTGGAAATACTCTGCCACAAGTAGAGGTTTTTGGAATGCTAATATAGGCTACTTGAGTAAAAGTACAAACGTATTGGTATCATTCAACATTTAATTAATGTAGCCTACAGAGTACCAATAGTAGAAAGTAGGCAGAATGTCCTGTTTCACAGATTTTCCAATGAATAAAATGTAGAAAAATATTTTGAAAATAGCCGATCTACAAGCTCACAATGCAACAAATGGCAGGTATGTAGGCCTACCTATATATGGCAGAAATAAATGTATATAGGGTTGAAGTTATTTGTAATTATAATCAAAATCTACTAAGTAACTAATGAGCCAGTCTTTTGAACGGCTCTTTGAAAGGAACGGATCCCAGAGATCCGGTTCACTTCAAAGGACCATAAATCCCATCTCTAGGAGTCAAAGAAGTACACGCCCATCCTGATCTACAAGCTTACAACGTGACACAGTTTGGTCTTGGAGATCTTGTTCTGGGTGCGCTACACAGTCATACGACTAATCATAAATCAGGCACCATGACAAGGACGGAGCGGTGCTTTAGCGCAGGAGAGAGAGGGGATGTCAGAGTTGGATGTACATGAAACGTGTCAAAGTGAACTCATATAGTCAAAATAGGACACAACTTCCATATTGAAGCTTTTTTTTTCGTTGCGTGAGGCGGTGTTGTGTGTTGAGTCAGTGGATAACGTCATGTGTTTGTATGTGCGTGTGCGTGCGTGTTGCAAAGCACAGCTCTCAGAACACCCCCCGTGGCATCTTGTATTCATTATATTATTTATTATTGCTGTGTGCGAGCCCGACTCAATCGGGATAGAATCCTGTAGCGTGCGGAGCGCCCGACTGTTCAAAACGGCTAGTCTGAGTCCGTTTAGATTATCTGGTAAAATAATCTGAAAAAATGATCCTGTAGTGTTTAATTCTACCCGATTCAGTCGTGCCCGATTATCGGCTAGTGTATGGCCAGCTTAAGGGTTTAGGTGGAGTCTGAAAAGGTGAGTTTTCAGTCCACGGCGAAAGGTAGCGAGTGAGTCCGTTGTTCTAAGTGCGACAGGGAGTTTATTCCACAACTTGGGAGCCAAGAGGGCAAACTGTCTCGGACGAGTGGATTTTTGCCCTGGAGTTTTTAGCGAGGGTTCGGTCAGCATCCCTGTGTTGGCTGATCTAAGTGAACGATATGGGACAGATCCATGTTGATGACATGAGTGTAGACATACTGTGTACCGATTTGAGTGATTTTAGGGCAAAAATTGTAGGAGCAGTGTCCAAAAATGTGTTTTGCAAGAATCCGCCACATGGTGGCGCTAGAAGAGGGCCATGTGAGAAATGAGGGGTGGGGTCTCCGCGCCGCCGAGGCGGACGAATAGGTACCGGCCCCGGCTCTCCCGGTCGCTCCTAGCCCGAGTTATGGCATTTTATGTGCGCTGCAGTGGCAGGGGGTCCTCCACTGGGGGCGCCACCACTTTTGCATCCGTTCTGGAGCACCAGGACGGTCCCCGGGAATTCCCCGTGAGCAGCCCCGTTGGGGTGGTCATTTTTGCACATTTGGTCATTTTTTACATCTGGGGGTCCCCCAGGGACCTGAGGGTCCCTGGAGCTCCGGGGGTCCTTGGAGGTTGTAGTTTGGCAGGCAAGGAGTGTGTGTGCGAAATCTGGCATGGATCGGGGCAACGGTTGTGGAGATATGAGCAGGGCAAAAGTGTGACATGTGACGTGTGACAGACTGACGGACTCACAGTTTGTGGAGGTTTTGATAGTAACTGCGACCTAACGGTCGCAATAATAGGCCAGTGTAAAAAGGGTGGCATGTGTTCTTCGCCAATCTTAGATCTTTCATGGCAGTCTGACGCTGCATGGATGATATGAGGCATTGTGTTCCAAAAATGTGTTTCGCTAAAGTCTACCTGCTGATGGCTGGTTCCTTGACGTAGTGGGAATATGTGTGGCAAATCTCACGGTATTCGCAAGCTGCATTGATGATTTGAGGCATTTCGTTCAAAAACGGAGCAATCCTGCAAACTTTGGAAGCCAATATTATCCAATTAGGAAGGAATATGAAATATCAGAGACAGACGGATGCACATACTAACCGATGAGCGGTTACCAGTTACTGTGATTTTAAGTCTCATTGTTGTTCTAGTATAAGGAGAGTCTAATGATGTTGTATGTAGACCTTCTAGGAGTAGTGACGGAAGCTAGGGAGTAGTGGGCTGGTATTCAGATCATAGACAAGCCAGTGGGGCCAATGTGATGGCTCTGTGGGCTGCTGCTACCCAGCGCTATAGAGAGAGTTGTCCCACTTTTTCCCAATGGCCAGCACGTCCCGGATCACGTCCCGGATCACGTCACGTCACGGATCTTACAACGAGGACCAATTCTATGAAGACATGAGGGTGGAAACGGGGTGGATTGTTCCTTTAGGACGAGTGAACAGTCAGACAGAAATAGAACAACGCAGAGAGAGAGAGAGAGAGAGAGAGAGAGAGAGAGAGAGAGAGAGAGAGAGAGAAAGCCTCCGCAGTAATTATGTGATGAATGGCGTAATTTCTGTGTGTGTGTGTGTGTGTGTGTGTGTGTGTGTGTGTGTGTGTGTGTGTGTGTGTGTGTGTGTGTGTGTGTGTGTGTGTGTGTGTGTGTGTGTGTGTGTGTGTGTGTGATGATGAATGCGTTCATTCCGTGTGCGTCGCCCCGAGCGCACGCAGCTGTGAATAGATCAACTGATTATTGAGGGGAGTGCTCTGTAATACTGTGTGCGTGTGTGTGTGTGTGCGCGTGTGTGTGTGTGTGTGTGTGTGTGTGCGCGTGCGTGTGTGTCAGGAAAAGATGAATCGCAAACTAAACTAAATTGATGAATGCAGGTCTCTTGCAACAGAGCAGATTTTATTTCGTGGTCTGATTTTTCCCTGCAGAAAAAAACAGACAATATTGTCAGAGTTGAGACACATTTGGGACCTGGTGAGCATGATGAGGTCATAGAGACAGCATGTGGTCATGTATTGGCCGGTATTTTCCAGTGCGGAAAACAGTTGCGTAGATATAGGCGATGCAGCCGATGCAGTCGCATGAGGGCCCGGAGGCATTAAAGCTATACTGTGTAAGTTGCTCAACTGGTGGTCTGTAGCAGTATAGCAAACCGCGGTCGCGTTTGCTTTTTTCGTCCGTTTTTCGCTCGCGGACCTGGCCGTCAGACCACCACGTCCGCCTCGCCTCGCCGAGACGCTTTCAATGAGGTCTCCCGTGTCCTTCTACGAGCAGCGGTTGGGGAGTTACATGCTAGACTCCTCCAGTGTAAACACTGCAGTGTACTTCCTGAAGGCGTGTTTCCTAAACCCACCAGAGAGCCCGGCAGTGTATGTTCTGCGCTGTGATTGGCCGGCAGTGTATAACCCTCGCTGTGATTGGCCGGTAGTGTGATGACGCAATTTTTCCGCGAAAACCGGTCCCGGGCAGGGATCATAGAAAACATATAAAGAGAAGGCTTTAGAAGCTGAAAATAACGGAGTGGGGGTTCTAAAACTTTAGCGATTTAACAGCTAGGACCATTTTAAGATTTGTTTTATTAAATAAGTTACATGGTATAACTTTAAGCCCGTATCAGAGTGTACGGTGGAGAGCTATCCACCGGTGGAAAGCTTTCCACCTCAAGTCAGAAAATAAGTGCAGGACATCATAGTACGCCACGGTGGAGTCCTATTCACCGTGACTGACTGGTCTAGATTGACCAATCAGTGAACGAGGTGTAGAGCCTGTCTGTCTGATAGTAAAAACAGAGAGATGCGTTGGAACTCGCGGTGGAAAGCTCTCCACCGCGAGGAATGATGTAACGTTGTAGTTTCATGACTCAAAAAGACTCGAAAAGACTACACCGCGGTGTAAAGCCTTCCACCGCCCAGGCGACTATGATGCCGGCTTTAGGGCCCGCCACCACTCCGGAAAAAAAAAAAAAAAAAAAAGAGAGAGAAAAAAAAAACTTTTATTTTGAAATGCTTGCCGGATTGAGAAGACACTCTATTGGCCCTCATGCGAGTGCTACTGACTGCCCACTCTGATCCGTTGCTTTGAGAACAGCTGTTTCCTGTTTACTTTTAGCGGCAGCATTAAAAATCTTCTCTCTGCCGTTTAGCTTTTAGGGATGTTATCGGTAGTTTCTACAGCATGGCTCTGAAACTAATATCTGATTCCTTTGGTAGGCTACAGAAGCAAGTAGGATATTGACATGTTAATCAGCCCGTGACTCGATCAGAGGAGGATTAGGAACAGAATTTCCACTCAAAGTGTGGTGAAAACCTGGCATCGGGGCCTGGCGGGGGGTCGCTACGCCAGTGGCGGAAAATACCGGCCTTTAGTACTCAAGTAAAAGTACAGGTGAGCTTCTAGTAGGACAATCACGAATAGTGATTTTTAGTATTTGAATTATTAAGTAAGCAAGAGGCGAACATTGTGAAAATAGAAGATCTACATGCTCACAATGCCTTGTGTTGCGAGGCGTTGTGAGCATGTAGATCTGCTATTTTCACAATATTTATCTGCGGAACCGAGTCACATTAAATGTAATACCTACAATTCCAAGTGCTTGTCAGGGTGGGGGTCCCCAGTTCTAATATGTTTATTTTGGGGGTCACGGCCTAAAAAGGTTTGAGAACCCCTGGTATAGAGCATTAACACATTCATCCACCATGGGCATTGACAACTCATTCTTATGACTTCCTATCTAGCCAAGCTTTATAAACTATATATATTTTTAAAGAGATTAAAACAAGCGAATATTCGACTTCGGTGAACAACGTTGAATAGTGACATTGATATTGTAATATTGTAATATTTGGTGAATACCCTAGCAGCTTATTGGCCAGGGGTTTACCCTAGCTTATAGGTGAATACCCTAGCAGCTTATTGGCCAGGGGTTTAGGTGAATACCCTATAGCTTATTGGCCAGGGGTTTACAAACTGGATTGACTGGTCAACCCTGTAAATTACTTTTTTCATCCACTGCACCAGTGTTGCTTTTGACAGCAAATTTTGTTTTCGTTTTAGTCATAGTCTTTTGAATAAAATGTCATTTAGTTTTAGTCATAGTCTTTTGAATAAAATGTAATTTAGTTTTAGTCATAGTCTTTTGAATAAAATGTCATTTAGTTTTAGTCATAGTCTTTTGAATAAAATGTCATTTAGTTTTAGTCATAGTCTTTTGAATAAAATGTCATTTAGTTTTAGTCATAGTCTTTTGAATAAAATGTCATTTAGTTTTAGTCATAGTCTTTTGAATAAAATGTCATTTAGTTTTAGTCATAGTCTTTTGAATAAAATGTCATTTAGTTTTAGTCATAGTCTTTTGAATAAAATGTCATTTAGTTTTAGTCATAGTCTTTTGAATAAAATGTCATTTAGTTTTAGTCATAGTCTTTTGAATAAAATGTCATTTAGTTTTAGTCATAGTCTTTTGAATAAAATGTCATTTAGTTTTAGTCATAGTCTTTTGAATAAAATGTCATTTAGTTTTAGTCATAGTCTTTTGAATAAAATGTCATTTAGTTTTAGTCATAGTCTTTTGAATAAAATGTCATTTAGTTTTAGTCATAGTCTTTTGAATAAAATGTCATTTAGTTTTAGTCATAGTCTTTTGAATAAAATGTCATTTAGTTTTAGTCATAGTCTTTTGAATAAAATGTCATTTAGTTTTAGTCATAGTCTTTTGAATAAAATGTCATTTAGTTTTAGTCATATCTTTTAAATAAAATGTCATTTAGTTTTAGTCATATCTTTTGAATAAAATGTCATTTAGTTTTAGTCATAGTCTTTTGAATAAAATGTCATTTAGTTTTAGTCATAGTCTTTTGAATAAAATGTCATTTAGTTTTAGTCATAGTCTTTTGAATAAAATGTCATTTAGTTTTAGTCATAGTCTTTTGAATAAAATGTCATTTAGTTTTAGTCATAGTCTTTTGAATAAAATGTCATTTAGTTTTAGTCATAGTCTTTTGAATAAAATGTCATTTAGTTTTAGTCATAGTCTTTTGAATAAAATGTCATTTAGTTTTAGTCATAGTCTTTTGAATAAAATGTCATTTAGTTTTAGTCATAGTCTTTTAAATAAAATGTCATTTAGTTTTAGTCATAGTCTTTTGAATAAAATGTCATTTAGTTTTAGTCATAGTCTTTTGAATAAAATGTCATTTAGTTTTAGTCATAGTCTTTTGAATAAAATGTCATTTAGTTTTAGTCATAGTCTTTTGAATAAAATGTCATTTAGTTTTAGTCATAGTCTTTTGAATAAAATGTCATTTAGTTTTAGTCATAGTCTTTTGAATAAAATGTCATTTAGTTTTAGTCATAGTCTTTTAAATAAAATGTCATTTAGTTTTAGTCATAGTCTTTTGAATAAAATGTCATTTAGTTTTAGTCATAGTCTTTTGAATAAAATGTCATTTAGTTTTAGTCATATCTTTTAAATAAAATGTCATTTAGTTTTAGTCATATCTTTTGAATAAAATGTCATTTAGTTTTAGTCATAGTCTTTTGAATAAAATGTCATTTAGTTTTAGTCATAGTCTTTTGAATAAAATGTCATTTAGTTTTAGTCATAGTCTTTTGAATAAAATGTCATTTAGTTTTAGTCATAGTCTTTTGAATAAAATGTCATTTAGTTTTAGTCATAGTCTTTTGAATAAAATGTCATTTAGTTTTAGTCATAGTCTTTTGAATAAAATGTCATTTAGTTTTAGTCATAGTCTTTTGAATAAAATGTCATTTAGTTTTAGTCATAGTCTTTTGAATAAAATGTCATTTAGTTTTAGTCATAGTCTTTTGAATAAAATGTCATTTAGTTTTAGTCATATCTTTTAAATAAAATGTCATTTAGTTTTAGTCATATCTTTTGAATAAAATGTCATTTAGTTTTAGTCATAGTCTTTTGAATAAAATGTCATTTAGTTTTAGTCATAGTCTTTTGAATAAAATGTCATTTAGTTTTAGTCATAGTCTTTTGAATAAAATGTCATTTAGTTTTAGTCATAGTCTTTTGAATAAAATGTCATTTAGTTTTAGTCATAGTCTTTTGAATAAAATGTCATTTAGTTTTAGTCATAGTCTTTTGAATAAAATGTCATTTAGTTTTAGTCATATCTTTTAAATAAAATGTCATTTAGTTTTAGTCATATCTTTTGAATAAAATGTCATTTAGTTTTAGTCATAGTCTTTTGAATAAAATGTCATTTAGTTTTAGTCATAGTCTTTTGAATAAAATGTCATTTAGTTTTAGTCATAGTCTTTTGAATAAAATGTCATTTAGTTTTAGTCATAGTCTTTTGAATAAAATGTCATTTAGTTTTAGTCATAGTCTTTTGAATAAAATGTCATTTAGTTTTAGTCATAGTCTTTTGAATAAAATGTCATTTAGTTTTAGTCATAGTCTTTTGAATAAAATGTCATTTAGTTTTAGTCATAGTCTTTTGAATAAAATGTCATTTAGTTTTAGTCATAGTCTTTTAAATAAAATGTCATTTAGTTTTAGTCATAGTCTTTTGAATAAAATGTCATTTAGTTTTAGTCATAGTCTTTTGAATAAAATGTCATTTAGTTTTAGTCATAGTCTTTTGAATAAAATGTCATTTAGTTTTAGTCATAGTCTTTTGAATAAAATGTCATTTAGTTTTAGTCATAGTCTTTTGAATAAAATGTCATTTAGTTTTAGTCATAGTCTTTTGAATAAAATGTCATTTAGTTTTAGTCATAGTCTTTTAAATAAAATGTCATTTAGTTTTAGTCATAGTCTTTTGAATAAAATGTCATTTAGTTTTAGTCATAGTCTTTTGAATAAAATGTCATTTAGTTTTAGTCATATCTTTTAAATAAAATGTCATTTAGTTTTAGTCATATCTTTTGAATAAAATGTCATTTAGTTTTAGTCATAGTCTTTTGAATAAAATGTCATTTAGTTTTAGTCATAGTCTTTTGAATAAAATGTCATTTAGTTTTAGTCATAGTCTTTTGAATAAAATGTCATTTAGTTTTAGTCATAGTCTTTTGAATAAAATGTCATTTAGTTTTAGTCATAGTCTTTTAAATAAAATGTCATTTAGTTTTAGTCATAGTCTTTTAAATAAAATGTCATTTAGTTTTAGTCATATCTTTTGAATAAAATGTCATTTAGTTTTAGTCATAGTCTTTTGAATAAAATGTCATTTAGTTTTAGTCATAGTCTTTTGAATAAAATGTCATTTAGTTTTAGTCATAGTCTTTTGAATAAAATGTCATTTAGTTTTAGTCATAGTCTTTTGAATAAAATGTCATTTAGTTTTAGTCATAGTCTTTTGAATAAAATGTCATTTAGTTTTAGTCATAGTCTTTTGAATAAAATGTCATTTAGTTTTAGTCATAGTCTTTTAAATAAAATGTCATTTAGTTTTAGTCATATCTTTTAAATAAAATGTCATTTAGTTTTAGTCATATCTTTTGAATAAAATGTCATTTAGTTTTAGTCATAGTCTTTTGAATAAAATGTCATTTAGTTTTAGTCATAGTCTTTTGAATAAAATGTCATTTAGTTTTAGTCATAGTCTTTTGAATAAAATGTCATTTAGTTTTAGTCATAGTCTTTTGAATAAAATGTCATTTAGTTTTAGTCATAGTCTTTTAAATAAAATGTCATTTAGTTTTAGTCATATCTTTTGAATAAAATGTCATTTAGTTTTAGTCATAGTCTTTTGAATAAAATGTCATTTAGTTTTAGTCATAGTCTTTTGAATAAAATGTCATTTAGTTTTAGTCATAGTCTTTTGAATAAAATGTCATTTAGTTTTAGTCATAGTCTTTTGAATAAAATGTCATTTAGTTTTAGTCATATCTTTTGAATAAAATGTCATTTAGTTTTAGTCATAGTCTTTTGAATAAAATGTCATTTAGTTTTAGTCATAGTCTTTTGAATAAAATGTCATTTAGTTTTAGTCATAGTCTTTTGAATAAAATGTCATTTAGTTTTAGTCATATCTTTTGAATAAAATGTCATTTAGTTTTAGTCATAGTCTTTTGAATAAAATGTCATTTAGTTTTAGTCATAGTCTTTTGAATAAAATGTCATTTAGTTTTAGTCATAGTCTTTTGAATAAAATGTCATTTAGTTTTAGTCATAGTCTTTTGAATAAAATGTCATTTAGTTTTAGTCATAGTCTTTTGAATAAAATGTCATTTAGTTTTAGTCATAGTCTTTTGAATAAAATGTCATTTAGTTTTAGTCATAGTCTTTTGAATAAAATGTCATTTAGTTTTAGTCATAGTCTTTTGAATAAAATGTCATTTAGTTTTAGTCATAGTCTTTTGAATAAAATGTCATTTAGTTTTAGTCATAGTCTTTTGAATAAAATGTCATTTAGTTTTAGTCATAGTCTTTTGAATAAAATGTCATTTAGTTTTAGTCATAGTCTTTTGAATAAAATGTCATTTAGTTTTAGTCATATCTTTTGAATAAAATGTCATTTAGTTTTAGTCATAGTCTTTTGAATAAAATGTCATTTAGTTTTAGTCATAGTCTTTTGAATAAAATGTCATTTAGTTTTAGTCATAGTCTTTTGAATAAAATGTCATTTAGTTTTAGTCATAGTCTTTTGAATAAAATGTCATTTAGTTTTAGTCATAGTCTTTTGAATAAAATGTCATTTAGTTTTAGTCATAATTTAGTCACCTGCAAAGTTTTAGTTTTAGTCTAATTTTAGTCGACTAAATATCATAAGATTTTAGGTGACTAAATCTACAGTTGATTTAGTCAACTAAAATGTATTTTGTCAGGCCTTGATGGCATTGTAATGATTTTACACTTGGTTGCGTGCTGAAAATAGCAGATCTACAAGCTCACAACGCGTTGTGAGCTTGTAGATCTGCTATTTTCAGCACGCAACACCAGAGTGCAACCAAACATAAAACTCTTCTCCACTAGTCCCTCCCTAACGTTTTAGTTACTCTTTTCATTTACTTTTTATAATCTTTAATTGTATTTAATAATTTTCATTTCCCCCAAAAAATAATAGAAATAAATGAAAAATGTTATCGAAGAAACACGGCCTTCTCACGTATTCAGAGGATGTGAGGAGTCATCAGAAAAATCACACCCGTGTGAACTGAGCGGTGGTTTACTGTA
>NC_137817.1:1648479-1655979 GCF_963921795.1 Nannobrachium achirus
ACAATGAAAACACATCCCCTTGTCTCTTTTGATGACCTTCAATAGGTTGTGTAATGGCCAGCATGGAGGCTCTGTGTCCATGTATACCTGTCTGTTGGTTGGAACAGAAAGTCTCCATTCTGACACCAAGACCTGCTGAGTTCTGGAACAGCAGACTGGGGAGGCAGCGGCCTATATGTTTATACAGTCATAAACACAGTGTGTGTGTGTGTGTGTGTGTGTGTGTGTGTGTGTGTGTGTGTGTGTGTGTGTGTGTGTGTGTGTGTGTGTGTGTGTGTGTGTGTGTGTGTGTGTGTGTGTGTGTGTGTGTGTGTGTGTGTGTGTGTGTGTTGTGTCCAGTGCTGCATCTTCGGAGCCATCTGTTTGCTGCTATAGCCTGGCCTGTCAGCACACACACACACACACACACACACACACACACACACACACACACACACACACACACACATGCACATGCACGCGCGCACCCTGTCCTACTTTAAGTTTGTGCTCAGTCACTCAACGCTGCATGTGAGAGAGAGAGAGAGAGAGAGAGAGAGAGAGAGAGAGAGAGAGAGAGAGAGAGAGAGAGAGACATGGTTTGTTTGTGTGTGTGTGCATGCATGCATGCATGCGTGTGTATGTGTGTGTGTGTGTCCTGTTTGTTCCACCAATCACGGCTAATTACTGTACAACAGACCAATTAGGATGCAGCTGCTTTGGTTTGGGCTTCCTGCCACGCCAGGTGTGTGCACGCACACACACACACACACACGCACGCGCACACGCACACGCACGCACGCACGCACGCACGCACGCACATGCACACGCACGCCGCACGAGGAGATCAGAAAGGAAGAGTGACATTGGGGGGGGACGATATTCTGACATTTAGCATTCAGCTGACATCATCATGTTCTGAACCAATCAGATCGAGCCGCTCGAGACAAGTCCCTTGGCGAATGAGAGCAGGCCGTTGGCCGGTTCCTCAGCCAATGAGCTGAGGCCCTGAGTAATCCCAGAGTGTTTAAGAGGTGCTGAGTCAGTGAGAACGTATTGATTGGTTGGTGGAGGTTTGGATGCTGTGCTTTAGATCATAAATGAAGCTTCAGCGTTAGTTTCTGCAGGACATGGGGGCTAAGCTCAAATACTTGTGATTGTCTGATTAAGTTTCATGTCAATGTTGTTTAGCTCAATACTGTGATTTTGACTATGTTACATGTCATGGTTATTGCTATTGTTCTGCTATTCTATCCCTATGGGGGGCATTGCTTAGCGTTCCTTGGTGTTGCGTAGCATGCTCAGAAAAGCTTGCACAACATTCAGGGAACATCTCCGAACGCGGAGCCCTTCAAACGCCAAGATTACCTGTATTCCATTTATGCAATAAATGGTTAAATCTTCTTGGCGTGAATGTTGGTGCTTCTCAAGCTTTTTGGAGCAGAGCCAGCCTCTCCGATACGTGACCTTGTGTGTTTACAATACTAGAGGTTTTATAGTAAGATATTATGACTTGGCCAATCATGGAGATTGGTCCATTATTAGTCTGGTTGGCTGAAATTTCATGTGAATCCAATCCACCAATCCTCAAGAGTTTCAGACATACAGTTTGATTGATTGATTGAAGAATTTATTAGAAGTTCGCAATAGAAAAAAGTACAGTTTCATGACAGTACAAATCACTGGTACAAGGTCAACTAAAAGGAGATCCTAGAAAGCCGAGGCTTATTTCCACAGGAACCACACTTTAAGTATCTCATATAACATTGAAAGACAGACGGATAGAACATAGTACTTTATCTAGGATAATATCAGTTTCAAAAGCATAACATCAAATACAAAAGGCATAATACAAAGAAAAAGGGGGGGGGGGGGAGCATGGGGGCTTAGTCTGTTTACAAGTCACGGGTAGCTGCTGTCTGAAGGTGACTTTTCATACCAATTTTGAAGGAGGCTAGGGATTTGCTCTCCTTTAGGGCTTGTGGAAGGGCGTTCCACATGTTGATGGTATAGCAGGAGAACGAGTTAGCGCCTTGTTTAGTGTTAAATCTACGCTGATGATGATTAGTGGAGCTGCCTCTGGTGTTATGATCGTGAACATCCTTGACCTTTAAGAAGTAGTTTGTCAGGTACATGGGAATCTTGGAGGTGTAGTGTATCAGTACATGCATGCCCGTTTATGCCATAGACTTTAAAAAAATATGGACGATGCAAAGCCATTGGTTTCTATGCTGAGAAAATGAGGCTTTTTTTGTCCCTTGTATGGGTGTCGCCATCATTGTTTTAATGGTACCCCAGGAATCATAAGGAATGCTACTGGCTGCCAACGGTCACGTGCAACCGCAGGGATACGTGGGAGAATGTGGTCGGAGCCTCCCGAAATAAAGCACACGAAGAATAACACAGCCAGGCTGGTATCAGTTTAGTTGGCCACGCCCCCCGCAACTTTATCATCAATTTTAACATAAATGGGACCATATTTGCAAAAAACGCATATCATGGTGATTGAAAGGCAGTTTTTTTCACCAGCGACATGAACCATAAAGTATTTATGACGATGTTTATTAAGGTTAGAAAATCAAAGGGGAAAATGACAAGGGTCCAATGAATAAATATTCTTTTTGGTACCTCGCGGGGGGAAAACAGCACAACTAGCGGCCAATCATGGGATCTTTCTGTTCCGGGAAAACTTCATGAATAATCCAGCCAACACCACGCCTGGTTTATGCGTCCGCGCGGATCATGACGTCTGCACCGACTCACAGACGACAGAACGGATGTAGATTCGCCTAAATTATAGTTAGATAATGGATTTGATCACAATATATAATATAAACAGTAGGGGTGTAACGATATAGTAACTGTATCGAAATATCGTTTTTAACTTAAAAAATCGAAGTATATCGAAATGAAAACAGCTAAAATCGAATCGTATCGTTTTATTTTGTATCGAATCGAATCGGCAGTGCAAAGAATCGATTGTATCGATACTGCCTACTTGTGCATTGTATTTAGCATTTTTAAGAAGAATTTTTTAAAAGGAGGGGTTTAATTACTTTTCTTTTCATTATAGCAACACTGCTCTATCGATAAATGTGTGTATTCTCTGGGTTCATGTCAAGGTGCAGGTTTGTCAATATACAATGTCTATGTATTTGGCAGATAATCACTGTGATTACTTATTTAAATCCATAATAATACATGTTTCCCTTAAAAACCTGCACTATCCACACCTTTCAAACAGATTTAATTTCTTTGCTAAATAGTTACTATATCGATTTTAAATCATTGAATCGAATCGTATCGTATCGCCATGAATGAACCAATATCGTCCATGTATCGTATCGTCAACCATGTATCGTGATATGTATCGAATCGCTATTAAAATGTATCGTTACACCCCTAATAAACAGGTATTCTTCTGAGACAGTATTTTCTTTTTAATTTCAACATTTTGTTCCCACGATTAAGCCATTGGCATTGTATTGCCAACTGCCTATAAGCTGTAATCCTGAGCTCATGCTTCCTTCAGTGCATGAGGAGTGAGCAGGCCGCTTCTTATCACCTGACGGGGGCGGGGCCTTTGTGAGGGTACTGTAACTACTCGGTATTCTCTATTGTGATATAATTAGTAATTAGTAATAATTCATTACTGCCAGTCACCGGAATAATTTCAATCAGTTTATAAGTTTGGTGATCAAAGCTCTTAGCAAACACACAATGTACAATAGAGTGATGATTAAAGGCTTGGATCATCATGAAAGACAACAAACGGTTAAAAGTCATTGTCAGGGCGGATATAGCGTGACGCTAGCTTTGTGTGTGTGTGTGTGGGGAGGGGGGAGGCGGTGTGCGTGCATGCAGGTGTGTGTGTGTGTGTGTGTGTGTGTGTGTGTGTGTGTGTGTGTGTGTGTGTGTGTGTGTGTGTGTGTGTGTGTGTGTGTGTGTGTGTGTGTGTGTGTGTGTGTGTGTGGGGGGGTGTGTGGGGGGGTGTGTGGGGGGGTGTGTGTGGGTGTGCGTGCATGCGTGCATGCAGGTGTGTGTGTGTGTGCCTGTGTGCGTGTGTGTGTGTGTGTGTGTGTGTGTGTGTGTGTGTGTGTGTGTGTTTGCATGCGGTGTGTGTGTGTGTGTGTGTGTGTGTGTGTGTGTGTGTGTGTGTGTGTGTGTGTGTGTGTGGGTGTGTGTGTGTGTGTGGGTGTGTGTGGGTGTGCGTGCATGCGTGCATGCAGGTGTGTGTGTGTGTGTGTGTGTGTGTGCGTGTGCGTGTGCGTGTGCGTGTGCGTGCGTGTGTGTGTGTGTGTGTGTGTGTGTGTGTGTGTGTGCTTGTGTGCGTGTGTGTGTGTGTGTGTGTGTGCATGCGGGTGTGTGTGTCCTGTAGCAGTGTTTTAAGTCAAGCGTTTGTTTCCGTGCCAGCAGCGAACCAGATGAGTCCACGGTCGAGATGAACACCTGAGATCTGAACGTAACTACAGTAAACTAAAGTTTACACATAATTACTGTAGTGGAGTAAAAAACAGAATTATCTGCCTCCCAGATGTAATGTGGTTAGAAGTAGGCCTGTTGAAAAACAGCACCTGTGTGAAGTGAGCGGCGCTCGCTTGGCATTGGTATCGAACAGCCGATCTACAAGCACACAATGCGTTGTGTGCTTGTAGATCGGCTGTTTTCACTAGTTTTGTGCGACAGTCTTCTATGATGAAGCAGGGCTTTGCTTTACCAAAAGATGTACACATTTGAAACTTGGAGATACGAGGTTTCTTCCCGACAGTGACGATATTTTAGTGATTATGTTGCGAGGAACACGTTGAGATAACAGCCATTTTGGTTAGAACTGAACTGAACTTTTTACTTCAAGTTTAAAATGACACTAAATATTTTTCAAGTGTCCAAATATATTCCAAATATTATCAAATGATCTCGCGGCACCCCTGGACTGCCGTCGCGGCACCCCAGGGTGCCCCGTCACCCACTTTGAAAAGCCCTGTATTAAGCCTCTATCAGAGTCCAGGGTGAAGAGCTATTCACTTCACCGCGGTGTAGTTTTCTATCACCTAAAAATACATAACAAAGCCTAGGTGATAGCTAGGAAACTACAATGAGGTGAAGTTAATAGCTCTTCACCCTGGACTCTGACAGAGCCTTGAGAGTAATGTAACTCCATAGACACATACAAAACAGAAAAGGTACAAAACTATGGCACCACCTCTTTAAGTACAGTTGAGTAAATGTACTTAGTTACTTTACACCACTGCATCGCAGGGTCGTTGCATGTATGCACACCCCAGGGATACCGCCCGCCCGGCCGGCCGCACGAAAACACAGACGCAGTGTGTGTGTGTGTGTGCCTGGAGCAGTACACCTTTGTGTGTGTGTGTGTGTGTGTGTGTGTGCGTGTGTGTGTGTGTGTGTGTGTGTGTGTGTGTGTGTGTGTGTGTGTGTGTGTGTGTGTGTGTGCGTGCATGTTTCTGTGTGTGCGTGTGATCAGTGTGTGGCGCGTGCCGCCTGCGTGCAACATGCAGCTGACAGGGCTTGTCAATCATGCGTGTGAGTGCTACTGTATTACTGTATTACTGTATGTATGACTGAATAATGATGCAAGCATCGAAACAACACACTGTGCAGGAGCAGCAGAAACACAGGGCATCATGAAGCATGTACTGTACTGTGTTGGGTACATTCTATTGTTCACAGCAAGGGTCTTCAACAGGGGGTCCTCAGAGTTACTACAGGGAGGCCTCCAAATCTTTGTGTGATAGAAACTTTTTTTCTCCTTTTTTATATTAACCACTTGAACCCTGTAGTGTCCATATTCGGAGAACTTTATAGCCTGGTTCCAGCCCATAGACCCGCCCACTCTCAGAGTGGACTGTTTCTCTGGTCTGGAATTGTGTTCATAATAAGTGATTTCTGGAGCCCAAATGACGGCTCCTCCAATTAGCGGTGGGGGTGGGTTTAACAAATAACCAATCTGTGCCATCAAAGTCCCTCCCCTCCAAATATCGCTCAAACAGGGCATAATGGCAGACTCAAGCTTCAGCTGAGTCTGAAATCAGGCTAAGAACTTCAGCCCAAAATAGCTGATCTACAAGCTCACAACGCCTCGCGCCGCAAGGCGTTGTGAGCTTGTAGATCAGCTATTTCCGGCAAAGAGGTTTGGTGTAGAGGGGAAAAAAGAGCAGACTAAGTAGAGAGTGAAAGTTTATTAAGTATTGACGGTTCAAGTGGTTAAATATCTGAAAACACAAATTGACATGAATCCAAAATACACTGCTGATTGTGCTGTCAAACAATGAATCTATATGGAATCTATGTACAGGTTGTGGGGGTCCCTGCTTCATCTCTCTCTCAACTAAGGGGTCCTTGGCCTGAAAACATTGAAGATCCCTGGTTTAGAGACTGATGCTAGGTTGGTAATTTCCTATAGTTTACTGTTGGCATGATCTACACACTCGCAGTAACACAAACACATAACACAATGTGTCAGTTGTCCTTCTAATTAAAGTGTGGAATTCCTCAAAACTGCCCTGAAAATTCACCTTTCAGGAGGCCAGAGGTGGAGGTTCAGTTATCACTTCTCCCACAGTAGAGAAGAGAACACCCCTCCTTACCTTGTATGCCCACATATGGAGTTCCCTGATGTCATCAATATTAAGCCGATATCTAACAGGACTTCATATGGGAATGCCCATATATGGAGGCCACATCGGCCACATATCACACTAACAGAATATGGCCAAGACAGATGGCCAAGACAGCCCATATCTGTGTGGCTGGTTCTACATACAGACAGGGATCTCCATGTATGGGCATAAAAGGGTATGATGTCAGATGTCATAGACATCATAGGACTTTCACATAACAAATAACTGAGTAAGCATGATTGGGCTCTCACAGCATATCTCCATATACGGTACATGGATCTCCATATATGGGTACCAGGGGTCTCTGGTAACTGGTCTGATATACATCACTGGCCAGATGGCAAAGAATTGGCGCGCATGTCGCCCTGAGGTGTCTTACTAGTGTATCAGTATTCTGATATTAACCTGCTGCATGAAGTGAAGGTGTCTTACTAGTGTATCAGTATTCTGATATTAACCTGTGGGCTGCTGCATGAAGTGAAGGTGATATTAACCTGCTGCATGAAGTGAAGGTGATATTAACCTGCTGCATGAAGTGAAGGTGATATTAACCTGCTGCATGAAGTGAAGGTGATATTAACCTGCTGCATGAAGTGAAGGTGATATTAACCTGCTGCATGAAGTGAAGGTGATATTAACCTGCTGCATGAAGTGAAGGTGATATTAACCTGCATGAAGTGAAGGTGATATTAACCTGCTGCATGAAGTGAAGGTGATATTAACCTGCATGAAGTGAAGGTGATATTAACCTGCTGCATGAAGTGAAGGTGATATTAACCTGCTGCATGAAGTGAAGGTGATATTAACCTGCATGAAGTGAAGGTGATATTAACCTGCTGCATGAAGTGAAGGTGATATTAACCTGCATGAAGTGAAGGTG
>NC_137817.1:1660979-1683479 GCF_963921795.1 Nannobrachium achirus
GTGCTGGGTGTCATTGGTTTTTTTTCTAAAGGCAGCCAGCTGTAACGTACTGTACCGTACTGTACCGTACTGTACCGTACCGTACTGTACCGTACTGTCACAGACGTAACGTATGTGTCAGACCACAACGTCTCCCAGGGGTCCACCGTGACCTCTGTGACCTTCCAGAAAGGGAAGGAAAGGAAAGGAAAGGAAAGGAGAGGAAAGGAGAGGAAAGGAGAGGAGAGGAGAGGAAAGGACAGGACAGGACTCTTGTACTTATAACGACCTCTACGGTGTAAAATGACGCCAGTGCACCGCTGACCACGACAGGCTTAAAGGACCACTCTTGGAGTTTTGGTGTCCAAAAATGTGTTTTGCAAGAATCGGCCTCATGGTGACGCTAGAAGAGGAGTATGTGAGAATTGAGGTTGTGGTTTGGCAGGCAAGGAGTGTGTGTGCAAAATTTGGCATGGATCGGGGCAACGGTTGCAGAGATATGAGCAGGGCAAAAGTGTGACGTGTGACAGACTGACGGACTGACAGCCGGTGGAGGTTTTGATTATAACTGCGACCTGACGGTCGCAACTAACACAACCTAATAGTGCAGAGCAGAGCCAAACTAAAAGTGTCCATTGGTCAGTGCAAGAACATAAATCGAAAAAAACCCAGAAAGGGTGACAGAACAAGACGTACAGGATGATGATGATGATGATGTCCTGCTTGTCATGTGTCCCACCAGACTCACTGTACTCTCTACTGTACGTACTGTACTGCGTGTAGACTCAGTCATTGTGCTGACGCTGTCATGTTCCCTGCAACCACCATGTATGATTTATGTGTGTGTGTGTGTGTGTGTGTGTGTGTGTGTGTGTGTGTGTGTGTGTGTGTGTGTGTGTGTGTGTGTGTGTGTGTGTGTGTGTGTGTGTGTGTGTGTGTGTGTGTGTGTGTGGTTTTACTGTACTTGTGAGGACCAAAGTACAGTAGAAAAGAGAAAACATTCATTTTACATTTAGTATAAACTATAAACTCATTCAATGGCAGAATATTTAACCAAACTACACTGACAGATATTATTATTATTATTTGTCACAGAATATGTTCCTATTTGTTGATCGATCTCACAGACATGCACGCGCTTTCTCTGCTTCTGGTAGAAAGAAAAACAAACACTAGTAAAGTAAAGAGTTCCTGCTTGTTTATTGGATCATGCAAGAAACCCAACCAATTCCCTGCACAGCTTTTGTTCTGAGCAGCCACCTTCCGTCGCATCCCTTTGCCTCACTTCTCCCTGGTTGACTCTTTTACGCTGCTGGTGGTGTTAAGCCTCGATCAGAGTCTGCGGTGAAGAGCTATCCACTGCAAATATCCACCTCAAGTCAGAAAATAGGTGAAGGCCATCATAGTCCGTCACGGTGGAGTCCTATTCACCGTGACTGACTGGTCTAGATCGACCAATCAGTGAACGGGGTGAAGAGCCTATCTGTCTGATAGTAAAAACAGAGAGATGTGTCGGGACTCGCGGTGGAAAGCTCTTCACCGCGAGGAATGACGTAACGTTGTAGTTTTATGACTCAAAAAGACTACTAGCCGACTCTGATCGAGGCTTTAGTGTCCCAGACAACATGGACTCTGTTGGAGGTTTCATGACATGAGGAACTAAGACACAACTGACATATTGGTCAAATGTGGTCATGTTGGTAGTGGGCACCACAGCAGCTCCATAATGGGGCTTTTAAGCCGTGACATCATTTTGTAGTCAGACCTCCAAGCAGATTTATTGTCAATATCTGTCCCTCGCTATTTCAACAGATCCGAGACAAAAATACCGACTAAAGTATAATTCTAACACTTTCCTTTCAACAACAAAGAGAAGAAAAATTAGTAAATAGTAAAAATAGTCAAAAGATTTGCTTTTTTTGGAGGCAGAAGTTCTCCTCTGCCTACAAAATGATGTCAGACTTAACAGCCCCATGGTACTACAGGGTTCCCAAATAGGCGGCCCGCGGGGGGGGCTACTGTCTGGCCCCCTTCCAACCCCAGTAATAATGGTGGTATAAGAGCAGCAACAACACTAGTATTATCGTCATTGTCGGGTGGAAACCTTGTATGTGGGCACCCCTGTTGTAGATCGTCAATTTCCGATGCATGATGGACACCTAATACCACTGCAGTACGGTATGGAGCTCTGGGATTGGGGTTAGGGAGAGTGCGTATGTGCGTCATGCTAGCATACAATCCCTGTCTGTTGTTCCTTAATCCATTTAGTCCCAGAATTATTGAATGCTTTAAAGGGGAGTTTCGGTCAAAAACGACTTTCCTACCTTTAAAATGTTGATTCAGGAAGCTTCTGGGTTGATCCTGGTTAGTTTTGACCCATAGCGGCATTTTGTTCTATTTTGGATTTTCTCCCCTGCACCCCACGGCTCCAAACGGCACCTCTTGGGTCACTCCATAATCCGGTTATTATTCTCGCTCAAAACTCACTTTTCTCGCTCGGTCTCAGTCCCTGGTAACGTTGTTAGCATATACGAGCTACAACAGCTCCTGGTCGGCGCCATGTTTGTTTACAAGAAGCTCAACTCTGAACTCTCAGCCCTGCAAGAGAAACACTGGGAAATCCCATACCCGTTGGGAAACGCGCGTTCACGAGCTGCTGCTGCTGCTCACAGCTCCACCCCCCTCCCCCACAGCCTGTTGTGCCTGTTGAGGTAGACAAGAGGCTACACCATACATCACTCTGCAGACTTTGTCGACATAGTTACATCTTTTTTCTTTGGCTAAGAGCATTTTTGTGTTTTATTGTTCGTCGCGCGTCGGGGAGTCACGCGATACAAAACGTGATTTCACAGTGTTCTCTCCTGGGCTGAGAGTTCAGAGTTGAGCTAAAAGTAAACAAACATGGCGGCGACCAGGAGCTGGTGTAGCTTGGATTTGCTAACAACGTTACCAGGGACTGAGACCGAGCGAGAAAAGTGAGTTTTGAGCGAGAATAATAACCGGATTATGGAGTGACCCAAGAGGTGCCGTTTGGAGCCGTGGGGTGCAGGGGAGAAAATCCAAAATGGAACAAAATGCTGCTATGGGTCAAAACTAACCAGGATCAACCCAGAAGCTTCCTGAATCAACATTTTAAAGGTAGGAAAGTCGTTTTTGACCGAAACTCCCCTTTAACCAGTGAAAAATAGCAGATCTACAAGCTCGCAGCGCGGCACCGAGTGCCGCGCTGTGAGCTTGTATATCTGCTATTTTTGAAAAAGTCATGAAAATGTGTGCAAATCTTTGAATATATGTATTTTCAAAGCGAACGTTTGTAACTCAAATGTTGCTTCTGGGGGTGGTCCCTGGAACTAGATATTTTGAGATGGGGGGTCCGTGGCCAAATAAATATCGTTTTGGGGGTCCTTCACATGAAAAGGTTTGAGAACCACTGACATAGTAGTCTCTCAAGAACAGACTAACTGAGCTCCAGTTGAAGTGAAAAGGACCTTTTCTTTGACGATGGCTGGCCAGATTGCTGACATATGAAAAAAAACCTTAGAAGGATTCAAAAGACACTTATAGAATCGGGTCAAAATTCTAATTATGACCCGATTCTGCACTCGGTGCCGCGCTGTGAGCTTGTATATCTGCTAATTTTCAATGGTTAAAGCATAAAATAATAATACACTATAATGTGTACCTGTTCTAATACAGTTAAAGGAAGACTTTAGTTTTTTACAACAAGGGTTCATATTTTAGATTGTAATTAAAGAATATAAAAGATGGGTGTCAAAATTATTAAATTTACTTCTTTCTATTGTTTTAGAGATTCTTATTTCAGTGGTTGGGGGCATGCGTACAAGTGGCTAAATATGTCATTTTACACAGAATAAGCCCATTCCCAAGATACAACGCAACCTTTCATGGTTGGATGTGACTTATGGAGGCTAGAAGTGTTACTGTAAATAGCAATAAAGAAACTGCTGGCTTATTGTGTCTAAAAAGACATATTTAGCCACTTGTACGCAAGCCCCCATGCATACGCATGCCCCACATTTCAGCACGGTAAATACGATAAAACAATAGAACGAAGCAAATGAAAACATTTTAACTCACTTTTTCTTTTCTCTAATTACAATCTAAAATATGAACCCTTGTTGTAAAAAACCAAAGTTGTCCTTTAAGCATAAAATAATGGTTAAAGGCGTTCAGATCTAAAGAGACACAGATTTGCATTCCCGGTCTACATGGATTAATCCAGTGTAAGATACTACTTACTGAATAACCTTCACCCTGAGGAGATCATACATCTTTCTTTCTTTCTTTCTTTAAGTCCTTCCTTCCTTCCTCAGCACTCAGCTCAGCTCTCTGTGGTGTCGTCATGAACTTAATAATCTGGGATGAAATGATCGTGTGAATGTTTGGATGGATGGATGGATGGATGGATGGACGGATGGATGGACGGATGGATGGATGGATGGATGGATGGACGGATGGACGGATGGATGGATGTTTGGATGGATGGATGGATGGATGGATGGACGGATGGATGGATGGATGGATGTTTGGATGGATGGATGGATGGATGGATGGACGGATGGATGGATGGATGGATGTTTGGATGGATGGATGGATGGATGGATGGATGGATGGATGGATGTTTGGATGGATGGATGGATGGATGGATGGATGGATGGATGGATGGATGGATGGATGGACGGATGGATGGACGGATGGATGGATGTTTGGATGGATGGATGGATGAATGGATGGACGGATGGATGGATGGATGGATGTTTGGATGGATGGATGGATGGATGGATGGATGTTTGGATGGATGGATGGATGGATGGATGGATGGATGGACGGATGGATGGAGGGACGGTTGGTAGAGATTACAGTGTACTGTTGTGTCAGTGGCCATCGTCATTTTGTCCGTTTTTACCCAGGTTTCTACGGTTTCTTGGGCTGGATATGGCAGCCTGGAACGGTTGTTCAAGTGCAACTAAACTTGGAATGTTAGTAAACGTGGCACAATTAACAATAATGCATTGCACCTGTGCAGCTGACCTGCGGAACCTGGGAATATACCATTCTGTCAAGATGGGGAGAATATAATTATAATACCTTGTTAAAGTGACCATTTTGTTACATTTTGCATTTGTAGTTATTTTACTGTAATTTAACAACATAATAACCAGCACAGATAGACAAAGAGACATTCATGGATTTATATTTATTTATAACTTGTATTTTCCCCCCTGGACCCAGGGTATGGCAGCTGCATACCCCTGCCATACCCACGCCCCTGTGTATTGATGGGCCCTGTGTTGATGGATGGATGGATGGATGGATGGATGTTAGAGAGTACAGTATGTACGGTGCAGGTCACATGATGCTGTTTGTGGGGGAGATGTAACTTCATTCAGTGTCTAATATGTTTATCCATGACCACGAATAGCACGATGATGAACCTGCATGTGCGTGCGTGTGTTTCTGCTGCTGGGTGTGTGTCCTCTGACAGATGGACTTCTCTTTCCTTGTGGGTCTGTGTGTTTCTCAAGCTGCGGTTCGGGGACCTGCAGGGTTTCTCCCTGCACCCCGGAGTGCCCACCCAGGGTTGTGAGCTTATAGCTCTAGATTGCTGTGGTTCTACTTTAAGAGCGTGACAGCCGTGTGCATCCAAGTGAATTCTCACTACTTTTGTACGATGAAGAAGGGCTTTAAAGGAGTAGTTCACCCCCAAAATGACTTTTCTTTCTATTGATTACTAATGCCATGAGTTCAATAATATTTTAAGTTTTTTGTCACTTTCCTAAGACAATAATTTGATTACAATAAATGTACCCCCATTGATTCCGGATGGGGACCTGAATGCATTTGGGTCCCCATCCAGGATTCAATGGGGGTAAATTTACTATAATACATTTTTTGTCTAAGGAATGCCACAAATACAAGAAAATATTATTGAACTCTACTCTCCATGGCATGAGTAATCAATAGAAAAACTAGTCATTTTGGGGGTGAACTACTACTTTAATTTATGAAAAAAAAACATACAGACTTGAAACTCGGAGATACAAGGTTTCTTTCCTCCTGATAGTGATGATTTGAAGTGTCTGAAAAAAGATCTGCCTCAGTCCTAAAAGGGTTAATTCAGAGTAGCTGGGTCGTTCAGCTGCCTAGACGGAGGTTTTCTCATAAAGCAGCTCCGTGTGCAGCAGGGAGATGATGTTGATCTACAGATGGAAAGGTGACCTGAAGGTCAAAATAAGGCTCTGCTCTGCGGATTAGATGCACTGACCTTTTCCTTCTGAGAATACATGGTGGAAAAAGTACTCCAAATGTTTTTCCTGAGTAAAAATATCTGTATCAATGCAGAAATACTGTGTTACAAGTAAATGCCCAGAATTCCAAATTTACTTGAATAAAAGTACAAAAAGTATTACGTCTCAAAATGGCCTTAAAGTAGCAAAAGTAGAAAGTACTCGTTAAGCAGAATGGTCCGTTTCACATGTTTTCAAATGTATAAAAACGAATAAAAATATATATTTTGAAAATAGCAGATCTACAAGCTCACATGCAACACATTGTGAGCTTGTAGATCGGCTATTTTCAAATGGCCGAATATATGTATGTGTGTGTATATATATATATATATATATATATATATATATATATATATATGTATATAGGGCTGAAGTGGTTAATGTGTAATCAAATTCTTCAAACTAGTAGCTAAAGTTTTCAAATAAATGTAATGGAGTACAATATTTGCCTCTTGAGATGTAGTGGAGAAGAAGTAAGAGATAGTGTACTTGAATAAACGTACTTAGTTACTTCACACCACTGCGTCTCACAGACGCTGCACAACGTTTGAAGTGAAAGGTTGAACATTTCCATAAACCCACGTCTTCTCTGGAATAACACCTCCAGTATGTAGGACTATACTGTTGGGACTGGGCTCTGTCCTCTGTCTAAAAGGGTTAGGGTTAGGGTTAGGGTTAGGGTTAGGGTTAGGGTTAGGGTTAGGGTTAGGGTCTTCTCTGGAATAACACCTCCAGTATGTAGGACTATACTGTTGGGACTGGGCTCTGTCCTCTGTCTAAAAACACAACTATGTTTGCAGATCATTATTCTCTCTCTCAGTGGCGTCACTTAAGCAAAAGCTAGGGTATGGCAAAGATGGGAGTCCTCATGGAAAAGAGGCATTACATTTTGGATAACACGGTTCTATTGTGAAAATAGCAGATCTACATGCTCACACCTGCTATTTTCACAATATCTGCCTCTATATTTGACAATTTGGCCAATGTTTAATTTGTGATTTTAGAGGTATTAAAAAGTCCTTAAATTGTCACTTTAGGAATGTGCATGTGGGCCTACCCTCTATAGACTTAAACATTATGTTGGTTTACTCTTGGGTGAAAGTGCACAGACCCCATATGGGGACCCCAAGGTTGTAGTCTCGCGTGGCCAGACTGTTGACTCCGCGATTTGGGAAATGCGCCCGTCAACAGTCTGGGGCACGGAAATAGAAACGATGAGTGCGAGACAGTGTTGTTTTTGGCAGGCATTTTAGATTTAGTCTTTTTGACGAAATGCTTATTAGTTTTAGTCAGATTTTAGTCATGTATATCCTTGATAGTTTTAGTCTAGTTTTAGTCGACTAGAACTCAAAAGGTTTTAGTCAAGTTTTAGTCGACGAACCCACACAAAGGTTTTAGTCCAGTTTTAGTCAATAGTTTTAGTCAAAAAGAAAAATGTGTCTTTAAATAAATAAATTAAGTATGAGACATTGGAAATAATCAAAGTTGACAGGTGCAATTGAATTCATGAAGCAATAGATGTACCGGTATATAGGCTAATAACAAGTGTATATTACACCTGCCCCATCCTATTTATATGCACAGTTCACACAGGAGGCAATATAATAATAATAATAATAATAATAATATTGTAATATAATATAAGAATACAATATGCATCTTTTTTGGTATGGTATCACTGAACTGGCCACTTGCACTTTCACACTACAGAGTACAGACAACACACACACACACACACACACACACACACACACACACACACACACACACACACACACACACACACACACACACACACACACACACACACACACACAGTACTGTTGAGTTCCAAGGATTTACAAGTGACGTCACAGTCATACGCAACGTCCGTGGCTGCTAACCGGAAACAAACAACCCATACGTCACTAACGTAGCCTTTGGGAATAATAGCACCGCAGCCAGCGACCTCCGCATCCATGATCCAGCGAAACAAAGTTTGCATCAACAGTTTGCAACAAACAATCCAATTAATTTACGTTTGCTTAAAAGCCAACATTAGCCTGAAGCTTAGTGCCAGATGTTATAGAAAACGTTGCGATCGTATTAGTAGGAGAGTGACCACGGATGGGTCCAGTTGTCAACTTGTCAATAAGCAAATCGACTTCTCAGCAAGGCAAAGGAGTATTAAGGACTATCATTTTTTTAAAAGGACCGTCAGCTTACCGGATTGGAATAGCAGCCGCTCCGTCGTCGTAAGTAAGCCTGCATTATTTCCTGGATTGTAAAATAGATCCATATCGTGTCTTCTTTTGCGACGCGACGACCGAATCTATTAATTGATGTTGACGGCGCTGCTGCATGAGGCAGATACAGTAGGTCTTTCCTCAATCAGATCATTAGCTTTCATTTCCCAATAGAAAGTTAATAGCATTTCCAGCAGTAATGTGTGCAACTAACTTCTGAAAAGTTGACAACAAACAACACGTGTGTATCATGCCGACATTCCAGCCAATCACAGAGCCTGTTGTTATATGCGTCCTAGAACGTTCCATATGATTGGCCACTACTCCTCCATTGAAACAACTACAATAACATTGTATGGCTTTCACCTTTCATGCATGTTTATTTAACGTCGTCCGATAGACCAGATGTTCGTCTCGTCTTCGTTACGTCAACAAAAACACACATTCGTCTCGTCATATTTTCGTCAGACTTATGTTGAGCTCGTTACGTTAACGTCACGTCATCGTCGTGAAAAAAAGGGGCGTTAACGAAGTCATTTTCGTTAACGTCTCGTCAACAAAAACAACACTGGTGCTGCGAGATAAAGCGGATGTGACGCAACCGCTCCCTTGGTGCAATAACTGCACTAAAAATGTCCTACTGGAAGCGTTAAGTATCCGTTCAATATTTCTGGGGGCGTTATTTCATCTTTCTCTGGTGTTATTGGTGTTACCTCCATGATGTTTTCATATGTTTTCTTAAACTATACACCCATAACAAGAATAGGCCGCTCGAATGACTTTGTCTGTGCTAGTGTGTTTCTGTTACGTTTCCAATGGGACTACAGTTCATTAGAATGACTCTGTCTGTGCTAGTGTGTTTCTGTTACGTTTCCAATGGGACTACAGTTCCGTGCAGCAGTGGCTACTTCCGATACTCTCCGTTCAGGAGCTGCCGTTCCAGACTCTATATAGCATTCAGAGATTGTGGAATAGTTGTCTGGCTACGCGAGACTACCAAGGTTGAGAACCACCCCTGTAACTGTCACTGACCATACCTTCTCTCCCCCCCCCTCTCTCTCCCCCCCCCCCCCCCCCTGCAGTGTGTGTGGGGGCCCTGGACGTCACGGTGTCCCAGAGCAGTGTCCAGGTGGCTCGCGGCCAGGCGGCCATCTTGCCCTGTTCCTTCACCACCAGCGCTGCACTGACCAACCTGAATGTCATCTGGATGGTCATCCCGTTGGCTAACGCTAACCAGCCTGAACAGGTACAATACACTGTATAACTACACTACCACTATACCCTACCATTACACTACCACTATACCACTACTACAATACACTACACTACCACATCAACGTCATCTGGATGGTCATACCGTTGGCTAACGCTAACCAGCCTGAACAGGTACAATACACTGTACTCTATAATACACTGTACACTACAATACCACTACCACTATCACTACCACTATACTACCACTATACCACTACCCTACTACAATACACTACCATTACAACCTTAACGTCATCTGGATGGTCATCCCTGTTCAACGCTAACCAGCCTGAACAGCAGGGCCGGATTAACCATAGGCCTCGTCGGGCATTGGCCCTGGGGCACACATGCCAATGGGGCACAAAAATCTTTTGGAAAAAGAAAAATCTTTTGAAGATTTTCTTTTTTTTTTTTTTCTTTTGAAAAAAAAAGCTGAGGGTTAAATAACAACAACAATTCAACATGGGAAGGAGAAAACAGTTAAGCGGTTGTGCAAAAAGACAAAAAACAGCAGAAAAAAGCGCGGCATAAAGCAAGATGCGATTCCACCAGCGGCGCAGCCACCGGCGCCGCAGCCGTGAATGAGGCGGCCTTGGCCCGCGAGACCGTGGCCGACCCGGCGTGGGGGGCACTTGAACTTGGTCGCCCTGGGGCACCACACAGGGTTAATCTGGCCCTGCTGAACAGGTACAATACCACTATACTACTACTATACCACTATACTACTACAATACCACTATACTACTACAATACCACTATACTACTACAATACCACTATACTACTACAATACCACTATACTACTACTATACCACTATACACTAGCCTGGTTAGGGTTAGCTTTGATGTCTATGTGTGCACGTGCCTGTAGTTTAGTCTCTCTCTCTCTTTCTCTCTTTCTCTCTTTCTCTCCCTCTCTCTCTCTCTCTCTCCCTCTCTCTCTCTCTCTCTCTCTCTCTCTCTCTCTCTCTCTCTCTCTCTCTCTCTCTCTCTCTCTCTCTCTCTCAGTAATTGTAGTGTTTCGTGCAGCTGATCACACAAAGCTCACCTGCCCCTCGTTCTCTGTCAACGTGCGCTCCTCGCTCGCCCGTTTCAGCCGACACAATGTATCCATGTAACACTAATCAGCTTCTGCACCAATTAACCCCCGCCTACCAGGCTGCACAGCTGTTCACACACACACACGCACACGCACACACGCACACACACACACACGCACGTACACACACACACACGCACGTACACACACGCACGCACGCACGCGCGCGCGCACACACACACACACACACACACACACACACACACACACACACACACACACACACACACACACACACTTGCGAGCGCACAAACAATTCCAGTTCACGTGCTTCTTACCCGCCCCAACAGTTTTGTATTGTTCCTTTATTTGATGTTTGTATGCGTGCGATATACAGTGTAAATGTATCCATATGTACTGTATGTGTGTGTGTGGTGTTTACATAATAGGCTGTTAGTGAGGTCAGGAAGAGTGCGCACACGCTCATGCACACACACACACACACACACACACACACACACACACACACACACACACACACACACACACACACACACACACACACACACACACACACACACACACACACACACACACACACACACAGATGCGTGCACGTGTTAAACAGCCACTCAGACATGCACCTTGTTCTCACACCACATCACGATAGGTAAAGCAGGGGTCTTCAACAGGGGGTCCGGGACCCCTAGGGGGTCCTCAGAGTTACTACAGGGGGTCCTCCAATTCTTTTGTGATAGAAACCTTAATTATTTCTCCTTATTTTATATTAACCACTTGAACCCTAGTGTCCATAATATGAGAACTTTAACTTAAAGATGGGGTGCCATGATTTTTCCCCCCTATAAAACATGATTATCAGGTATTATGATTATACTAGGAGGAAGATTGTTTTCCAAAAACGTGTACAGAAAGAGTTAAAATGGTGTTTGTATGTGGCCACACCCACTAGTTCATTGGTATGCGGTTGTCATGGTGGGGGTGGTGACCCAGCTGAAGTCAGCCACACCCACATAGGTGAATGGTAATTAGGGGAGGGGTTGATTCTGTGATGTAATAAGTATGTAACAGGCACGTTTGACCCCACAAGGTGGCAGCCTACAGCTAAAACCCAAATATAAAGGGAATACATAATTGCTCATAACAACCACACCAGGGGCTCTAATGAAATACTGTCAACCTCCTAGATGAGAACTAGAAAAAGTACAAAACTATGGCACCACCTCTTCAACTTAGTTCTATAACGATGTGTCCACACGGTGAGCTGAAGGGCGTGACTAAGTGCAGCGCTGCATGCAACGACCTCACAAGGTCATGTGACAGGAAGTGCTCAGCTTGTCATGAGTTGTTAGAGTTGACGCTAAAAGCCATTAAGAATTACTGAGCAACCAGCGCACACACACGCACACGGGAACCCTTCGTTCACACACACACACACACGCGCGCACACACACACACACACACACACACACACACACACACACGCACACACACACTCTCTGAGCCGGAGACAGTGCTCTCCGTGCACGCAATAAACGAACGCACGCACACAGACACACATGCACGTGCACGCACACACGCACAAGTGGGACTGGAGTGTTTTGAACTTGAACTTGTCCCCGGTGAGACTGACTGGCAGTACAATCTGACCACACATTAACATGAATCTGACACTGATGACAGCATGTCAAACAGGTCTATGCAGCATTAACCCTCTAGGACCCACTGTTGTAATATTACAACGTTTGAATTTTATCCAAAAAAATGTTTAAATCATTTTATTTTTGCTCCCCCTACCACCTAAACATCACCATTGGATTCTATTGTTTAGTATTACAATGCCATTGGCCGCAATATTTGCATATAAATACCCCCCACAGAAGCTGACATTCCAGAGTTTTGACGAACAACATCTCATTTTTTAACTGACGCTATTCCTCACAAAAACATAAAATGCCTGTAATATTATTTTTTTTGGTGATCATTAGAATGTCTAGAACATGTACATATGTTATTATTGTGAAAAAATATCCCCATATGTAAATTAGAGCATGATTTATGATTTATGTCTATAAAACCTTACAAAAACTTTTTTTTTTTTTAAACATTACATTTTCATTTTTGTAAAATCCTACAACACCATCTGATTTAAAAAAAAATATATATATATTTCAAGTATTTCTATTTTTGGGTCTTAGAGGGTTAAAACTATCTATGAAATCTGTTAAAATGTTTAATATGCATCACAATTTTAAACAATATTATGTAGTGGAGGTCCTTGCTTCATCTCTACAGATGTTCCATTTCAAATCTTCACACACCCTGCCATTGGCAAGACAGTAGATTTCCAGTGGATTGGCAGAACATTGAGCTTGTAGATCAGATATTTTTGTGTATTTTTATGACCTCTGAATTCAAAGTTTAGAAAGTTTGAATCTAGCTATGAAGGTGCATTCTGCTGTTCAATGGGAATGGAGTGGTTTCTTGACATTTGCGAGTTCTTCTGCTATACAACCAAAATGTGGAACGCCCTACCGAAGGCCTTAAAGGAGTGTGGTTCCCTAGCATCCTTTAAAATCGCCCTGAAAAACCACTTACAGGCGGCAGCCATTCGCAACTGGCAATAACAAACCTAGCCCAGCCTCCCCTGACCCTTCTTTGTATTTACCTACTGTATATATTTTTTGCACTGTTTATTTTATTTTGATTTACTTTTCTTTTTTTACTATATCTACTGCATAGTACTGTGTTCTATCCGTCTGTCATTCAATGTTATATGAGATACTTCAATGGTTTCCTATGGAAATAAGCGTTGTCTTTCCTAGGATCTCCTTTTAGTTGACCTTGTACCAGTGAACAGTAAATGGTAAATGGTGCATTTATATAGCGCTTTTATCCAAAGCGCTTTACAGAGATTGTGCATTACATTCACCCATTCACGCACACATTCATACACCGGTGGCGGAGGAAACCATGCACAGCACCAACCAGCTCACCGGGAGCAACTAGGGGTTCAGAGTCTTGCCCAAGGACTCTTCGACATTAACTCAGGGGGAGCCCGGATTCGAACTGGGAACCCTTCGGGAACCCTTCGTTCTCTAATAACGGTTTCTCTACCCCTGAGCTATGCCGCCCCAACAGTACCGTCATGAAACTGTACCTTTTTCTATGCAATCTTCTAATAAAGTCTTCAATCAATCAATCAATCAATGAGTTTCTGCAAAAATGTTCAGGCAGGTATCAACTTTCTCTGGTGGGAGTCGACTTGTGTTATGAAGTCGACTGAGTCGACTTGGCGACTTGCCTGCGTACGTGTGTGCGTAGGGAGTGTACCAGTAGCATCAACAGGTCCAGTCATCCATACAGTCCTCATAGTGTGAAGAACAGACAGAGAATTGTGTTTTGTGCTCTTTATGTAAAACTGAGACAAAGATGAGAACATTAAAGAAAAGGAACCAACAGGCTCCTGAGTGGGAGATCCTTTAATGTACGTATGGAGACAGAACCCTCTGCTGAGTGTCTGAAGTCCAGGCTCAAGACGTCCTTTCATTCATAACTGTTTGAATCCAGCTGCTTCTGAATGACACAGTGTTGTGTCTCATGGCCTGAGACCAACATAGTTTGAGAGCCTCATATGTATAGTTGAATGACACAGTGTGTCTCATGGCCTGAGACCAACATAGTTTGAGAGCCTCATATGTATAGTTGAATGACACAGTGTGTCTCATGGCCTGAGACCAACATAGTTTGAGAGCCTCATACGTATAGTTGAATGACACAGTGTGTCTCATGGCCTGAGAACAACATAGTTTGAGAGCCTCATACGTATAGTTGAATGACACAGTGTGTCTCATGGCCTGAGAACAACATAGTTTGAGAGCCTCATATGTATAGTTGAATGACACAGTGTGTGTCATGGCCTGAGAACAACATAGTTTGAGAGCCTCATATGTATAGTTGAATGACACAGTGTGTCTCATGGCCTGAGAACAACATAGTTTGAGAGCCTCATATGTATAGTTGAATGACACAGTGTGTCTCATGGCCTGAGACCAACATAGTTTGAGAGCCTCATATGTATAGTTGAATGACACAGTGTGTCTCATGGCCTGAGACCAACATAGTTTGAGAGCCTCATATGTATAGTTGACACAGTGTGTCTCATGGCCTGAGACCAACATAGTTTGAGAGCCTCATACGTATAGTTGACACAGTGTGTCTCATGGCCTGAGACCAACATAGTTTGAGAGCCTCATATGTATAGTTGAATGACACAGTGTGTCTCATGGCCTGAGAACAACATAGTTTGAGAGCCTCATATGTATAGTTGAATGACACAGTGTGTCTCATGGCCTGAGACCAACATAGTTTGAGAGCCTCATACGTATAGTTGACACAGTGTGTCTCATGGCCTGAGACCAACATAGTTTGAGAGCCTCATATGTATAGTTGAATGACACAGTGTGTCTCATGGCCTGAGACCAACATAGTTTGAGAGCCTCATACGTATAGTTGAATGACACAGTGTGTCTCATGGCCTGAGAACAACATAGTTTGAGAGCCTCATACGTATAGTTGAATGACACAGTGTGTCTCATGGCCTGAGAACAACATAGTTTGAGAGCCTCATATGTATAGTTGAATGACACAGTGTGTGTCATGGCCTGAGAACAACATAGTTTGAGAGCCTCATATGTATAGTTGAATGACACAGTGTGTCTCATGGCCTGAGACCAACATAGTTTGAGAGCCTCATATGTATAGTTGACACAGTGTGTCTCATGGCCTGAGACCAACATAGTTTGAGAGCCTCATACGTATAGTTGACACAGTGTGTCTCATGGCCTGAGACCAACATAGTTTGAGAGCCTCATATGTATAGTTGAATGACACAGTGTGTCTCATGGCCTGAGACCAACATAGTTTGAGAGCCTCATATGTATAGTTGAATGACACAGTGTGTCTCATGGCCTGAGACCAACATAGTTTGAGAGCCTCATATGTATAGTTGACACAGTGTGTCTCATGGCCTGAGACCAACATAGTTTGAGAGCCTCATACGTATAGTTGACACAGTGTGTCTCATGGCCTGAGACCAACATAGTTTGAGAGCCTCATACGTATAGTTGACACAGTGTGTCTCATGGCCTGAGACCAACATAGTTTGAGAGCCTCATATGTATAGTTGAATGACACAGTGTGTCTCATGGCCTGAGACCAACATAGTTTGAGAGCCTCATATGTATAGTTGAATGACACAGTGTGTCTCATGGCCTGAGAACAACATAGTTTGAGAGCCTCATACGTATAGTTGAATGACACAGTGAGTCTCATGGCCTGAGACCAACATAGTTTGAGAGCCTCATACGTATAGTTGAATGACACAGTGTGTCTCATGGCCTGAGACCAACATAGTTTGAGAGCCTCATACGTATAGTTGAATGACACAGTGTGTCTCATGGCCTGAGAACAACATAGTTTGAGAGCCTCATACGTATAGTTGAATGACACAGTGTGTCTCATGGCCTGAGAACAACATAGTTTGAGAGCCTCATACGTATAGTTGACACAGTGTGTCTCATGGCCTGAGAACAACATAGTTTGAGAGCCTCATACGTATAGTTGACACAGTGTGTCTCATGGCCTGAGAACAACATAGTTTGAGAGCCTCATACGTATAGTTGAATGACACAGTGAGTCTCATGGCCTGAGACCAACATAGTTTGAGAGCCTCATATGTATAGTTGAATGACACAGTGAGTCTCATGGCCTGAGACCAACATAGTTTGAGAGGCTCATATGTATAGTTGACACAGTGTGTCTCATGGCCTGAGAACAACATAGTTTGAGAGCCTCATATGTATAGTTGAATGACACAGTGTGTCTCATGGCCTGAGAACAACATAGTTTGAGAGCCTCATATGTATAGTTGAATGACACAGTGTGTCTCATGGCCTGAGAACAACATAGTTTGAGAGCCTCATATGTATAGTTGAATGACACAGTGTGTCTCATGGCCTGAGACCAACATAGTTTGAGAGCCTCATATGTATAGTTGACACAGTGTGTCTCATGGCCTGAGACCAACATAGTTTGAGAGCCTCATATGTATAGTTGACACAGTGTGTCTCATGGCCTGAGACCAACATAGTTTGAGAGCCTCATATGTATAGTTGAATGACACAGTGTGTCTCATGGCCTGAGACCAACATAGTTTGAGAGCCTCATATGTATAGTTGAATGACACAGTGTGTCTCATGGCCTGAGACCAACATAGTTTGAGAGCCTCATATGTATAGTTGAATGACACAGTGTGTCTCATGGCCTGAGAACAACATAGTTTGAGAGCCTCATACGTATAGTTGACACAGTGTGTCTCATGGCCTGAGACCAACATAGTTTGAGAGCCTCATACGTATAGTTGACACAGTGTGTCTCATGGCCTGAGACCAACATAGTTTGAGAGCCTCATATGTATAGTTGAATGACACAGTGTGTCTCATGGCCTGAGACCAACATAGTTTGAGAGCCTCATATGTATAGTTGAATGACACAGTGTGTCTCATGGCCTGAGAACAACATAGTTTGAGAGCCTCATACGTATAGTTGACACAGTGTGTCTCATGGCCTGAGACCAACATAGTTTGAGAGCCTCATACGTATAGTTGACACAGTGTGTCTCATGGCCTGAGACCAACATAGTTTGAGAGCCTCATACGTATAGTTGAATGACACAGTGTGTCTCATGGCCTGAGACCAACATAGTTTGAGAGCCTCATATGTATAGTTGAATGACACAGTGTGTCTCATGGCCTGAGAACAACATAGTTTGAGAGCCTCATACGTATAGTTGACACAGTGTGTCTCATGGCCTGAGACCAACATAGTTTGAGAGCCTCATACGTATAGTTGACACAGTGTGTCTCATGGCCTGAGACCAACATAGTTTGAGAGCCTCATACGTATAGTTGACACAGTGTGTCTCATGGCCTGAGACCAACATAGTTTGAGAGCCTCATACGTATAGTTGACACAGTGTGTCTCATGGCCTGAGACCAACATAGTTTGAGAGCCTCATATGTATAGTTGAATGACACAGTGTGTCTCATGGCCTGAGACCAACATAGTTTGAGAGCCTCATACGTATAGTTGACACAGTGTGTCTCATGGCCTGAGACCAACATAGTTTGAGAGCCTCATATGTATAGTTGAATGACACAGTGTGTCTCATGGCCTGAGAACAACATAGTTTGAGAGCCTCATATGTATAGTTGAATGACACAGTGTGTCTCATGGCCTGAGACCAACATAGTTTGAGAGCCTCATATGTATAGTTGAATGACACAGTGTGTCTCATGGCCTGAGACCAACATAGTTTGAGAGCCTCATACGTATAGTTGACACAGTGTGTCTCATGGCCTGAGACCAACATAGTTTGAGAGCCTCATACGTATAGTTGAATGACACAGTGTGTCTCATGGCCTGAGACCAACATAGTTTGAGAGCCTCATACGTATAGTTGAATGACACAGTGTGTCTCATGGCCTGAGAACAACATAGTTTGAGAGCCTCATACGTATAGTTGAATGACACAGTGTGTCTCATGGCCTGAGACCAACATAGTTTGAGAGCCTCATATGTATAGTTGAATGACACAGTGTGTCTCATGGCCTGAGACCAACATAGTTTGAGAGCCTCATATGTATAGTTGAATGACACAGTGTGTCTCATGGCCTGAGACCAACATAGTTTGAGAGCTTCATATGTATAGTTGCGACCGTCAGGTCGCAGTTACTATCAAAACCTCAACCAGCTGTCCGTTAGTCTGTCAGTCTGTCACACGTCACACTTTTGCCCTGCTCATATCTCCACAACTGTTGCCCTGATCCATGCCAAATTTTGCACACACACTCCTTGGCTGCCAAACCACAACCTCCACCCATCAATTCTCACATGACCCTCTTCTAGCGCCACCATGAGGCCAATTCTTGCAAAACACATTTTGCTCCTACAATGCCCTAAAATCACGCAAATCGGTACACAGTAGGTCTACACTCATCTCATCAACATCTGTCCCATATAGCACCACCATCAGGCCGATTTTTTCAAACACTTTTTTGGACACTACTCCTACACATTTTGCTCTCAAATCACGCTGCGACCTGACGGTCGCTTATCTCCCGATTAGGGAGTCTTACTGGTACGTACAGTAGGCCTACATCAGGTTGTATACAGTGTATCATTGATGTACTGTAATGTACAGTAGGCCTACATCAGGTTGTATACAGTGTATCATTGATGTACTGTAATGTACAGTAGGCCTACATCAGGTTGTATCATTGATGTACTGTAATGTACAGTAGGCCTACATCAGGTTGTACAGTAAGTAGTTATTAGTTTCATCAGTCCAGTCAGCTGGTGTGGAGAGATGTTGAGGACAGACTGATTCCATCTGTACAGTACCCCCCCCCCCCACACACACACCCTGACCTACTTTCTGCTGCAGCACACACACACACACACACACACACACACACACACACACACACACACACACACACACACACACACACACACACACACACACACACACATGCAGAGATGTATTGGAGTAAAAGTAAACGTATTGGCAATTAGAAATACTCAAGTATAGTACAAATAACTCAAAAGTGTACTCAAGTACAGTACTCTAGTCAGGGACGTGTTGGCCCCCTGATTCAGCCCAGGAAAAGGACTTGGAGATGGAGAGGCCCGCGCCATATTTTCCAGATGCGCTGCGAAGCCCCAAATACTAACCGATGAGCGGTTACTGAGATTTTAGGTCTCATTGTTATTCTGGTACAAAAAGAGTCTAATGATGTTGTATGAGGACCATCTAGGAGTAGAGTCTAATGATGTTGTATGAGGACCATCTAGGAGTAGTTAATGATGTTGTATGTAGATAGGTACACATGACAGTGATAGTGACTAGCAATTATTTGCATTATAATGCAGCCTGTTTTAATCATGTGTTCATTATAATTTCCCTGAAGCTGAAGTTGTTGGAAAGCATGTGCATGTCTATGTGTGAAAGACCCAAAAAGGCAGTTGCATTCATTTCATTGAGATAATCTCTCTCTTTTGTATTAATTTTTTAAATAAAAAAATAATTTCTAAGATACATTGTTTTGGTCTCTGATTTTATCTGAAGTCATTGCTACAACTACATACAGTAGAATCGGACAGGAAATATAATATCTCGTTTACAGCCATTTTGACAACATGCAAACTCAAGAATAATACAGGTATAAGTCCCTTCTGTGCCATAAATCTTAGCAAATGGATTCATATTGCTTGTATTTGCAAAAGCAGTCAACAATCATGGTAGAAATTATGTTAAAGCTCTATTTTGGGAATCCACCATCTTGCAAATATGCACAATAAAGGTCCAGACACACCCAATAATAAAATTAGCTATTCCATTGAGTCTCCCATGGTCAGACACCATGAAATAGACACCAAGTTTGCGTTTCTAGCTCATCTGGTTCAGAAGTTAGAGGCAAAACCTATTTTCTGGGTCCTTACATTATGGCGGCCATATTGTGGCGGCCATATTGGATTTCATGGAAACTTGCAATACAAAAAATGTTCATATGTATACCATTGATCAACCTGTGAAGTTTCCCTCAGTTTAAATTTTTTCCCTATTCACCCCCCATTAAAACTAATAGGGGCTAATATTGAGGCGGCCATATTGGAACTTTGCCGTACAAATTGACCGGGTTGTCCATATAGGTTGTGATCCTACTGGGTCATAGATAATATTTCTGGTGGACAACCTTTTATGTCGGGGCAAATGCAGGTTTCCTAAAAAAAGGCTGGTTTGCCCCCTGGGTATAACTCTTGACAGGAATGGGCTAGAGACTTACTTTTTTTTCCTAAATGCTCTACAAGCCTGGGGCCGGATTGAATCATCGCGGGCCGTATCTTTGACATCCCTGCTATAGGGAGTAGTGGGCCGGTATTCAGATGATAGACAAGCCAGTGGGCCAATGGGATGGCTCTGTGGGCTGCTGCTACTCAGCGCTATAGAGAGAGAGAGATCTCTCTGCTACTCAAAGATTGACCCTTTCAGATCATGAGAGACAAGCCAGTGGGCCAATTACATGAGTTATATTTACTTTGTGGCCATTTTTTTAATGCCCGGCCTGGACCGGCCGGGAATGAACCGGCCGTTCGGGAGTTGTCCCGCTTCTCCCAATGGCCAGCACGTCCCTGACACTACTTCATTAAATCTACTTAGTTACTTTACACCACACGCACGCACGCACACACACGCGCGCACACACACACACACACGCACGCACGCACACACACACACACACACACACACACACACACACACACACACACACACACACACACACACACACACACACACACACACACACGCGCGCACACACACACACACACACACACACACACACACACACACACACACACACACACACACACACACGTGGTTGTGGACTGATACAAAGTTATTGAGTGTTTTCTGTAGCGGCCTGGTGGGGGGGGGGGGGGACAGCGAAACTAAACCGACAAAAACCCCTACAGCGACATACTGTTGGTGAAAACACAATCACACACTGTGTAACACCCTGAACACACACACACACACACACACACACACACACACACACACACACACACACACACACACACACACACACACACACACACTGATTGGATCGCTTTCACCCGGCGAGTAGATTAGAGTGTCGGGTCATCGGGGTGAGAGAGAGAGAGAGAGAGAGAGAGAGAGAGAGAGAGAGAGAGAGAGAGAGAGAGAGAGACATTACTGTCTGCATTGAGTAATCTCGATGCATGCAAACTGATTTTTCACCCATCTCAACTGTACATTTTATTTTGATTGTATTATATTAATTGATCGTATACTTCTGCTTTGGCGATGTAAACCTATGTTTTCTCATGCCAATAAAAGCCCTCTGAATTGAATTGAATTGAGAGAGAGAGAGAAAGAGAGAGAGAGACATTCATCACAGATGAGGAGATGTCCAGTCATGTAAAAAGACAAAGCGAGCGCACAGCGTTCAACTGGGAGACTGCACTGCTGCACTTTATAACTGTTAGACAATGCACGCACACACACACGCACGCACACACACACACGCACGCACGCACGCACGCACGCACGCACGCACGCACGCACGCACGCACGCACGCACGCACGCACGCACGCACACACACACACACACACACACACACACACACACACACACACACACACACACACACACACACACACACACACACACACACACACACACACACACACACACACACACTAGGGCATTAACAACAAGTCGACTTCATTACACAAGTCGACTCCCACCAGAGAAAGTTGAAAAAAAAGAAATACTTTCTATTGTGAAAATAGTAGATCTACATACTCACAACGCCTTGCGATGCGAGGCGTTGTGAGCATGTAGATCTGCTATTTTCACAATTTCTGCCTCTATATATTTGACAATTTGGACAATGTTTAATTTGTCATTTTAGAGGTATTAAAAAGTCCTTAAATTGTCACTTTAGAAATGTGCAGATACCCTCTATACACTTAAACTTTATGTTGGTTTGTTCACTGTTGAGTGAGAAAACAATGTTTCACATTAA
>NC_137817.1:1688479-1760979 GCF_963921795.1 Nannobrachium achirus
CAAGAAACCTATGTTTCCATGTCAGTGGTGCTCAAACTATTTCATGTGAAGGACCCCCCCATCTCAAAATATTTAGTTCCAAGGACCCCCCCCCCCCCCCCCCCCCCCAGAAGCAAAATTTTAGTTACAAATGTTCATTTTAAAAAAAAAAGATACATATATTCAAAGATTTGCGCACATTTTCACGACCTTTCAAAAATAGCAGATCTACAAGCTCGCAGCGCAGCACTCGGTGCCGCGCTGTGAGCTTGTATATCTGCTATTTTTCAATAGCTAAAGTTACTAGGGCCCCTCCTCCACCTTGGGCCCTGGTAACTCAGTCCCACTTTACTACCCCATGTGACGCCCCTGTCCTTGTGATCTACAGTGAGCTGCTGTGTCTACACAGAGCTGTCTTTATTCAAGCTCCTGTGTAGGTCATCACCATGGTAAAACCAGGACTGGAATGTCACCTCTTTTTAATCCAGGAGTCACCAGCTGCTTAGTGTAGCTAACCATGGAAAACCAGGGGCGGAGTATTAGTCTGTGAGCCAGGGCCCCCACATGTGGGTTCATCTGCAGGCTATGGTCCGGGTGGTTTATCTGTTGCGTATCTGTTTGTGTTACTACTTTTTGTACTTTTACTCAAGTATTTAATATTGAATTCCGGACTCTTAACACAAGGGCAGGAATGTCATGGAGGTCATGAAGGCCATGGCCATCGTTGCCCCTCAGTTTGGCCTTAATGCCCCTCAAACCAATGGCATGACCTGAGACCACAGTGGCCTTAATGCCCCTCAAACCAATGGCATGACCTGAGACCACAGTGGCCTTAATGCCCCTCAAACCAATGACATGACCTGAGACCACAGTGGCCTTAATGCCCCTCAAACCAATGGCATGACCTGAGACCACAGTGGCCTTAATGCCCCTCAAACCAATGACATGACCTGAGACCACAGTGGCCTTAATGCCCCTCAAACCAATGGCATGACCTGAGGCCACAGTGGCCTTAATGCCCCTCAAACCAATGGCATGACCTGAGACCACAGTGGCCTTAATGCCCCTCAAACCAATGGCATGACCTGAGACCACAGTGGCCTTAATGCCCCTCAAACCAATGGCATGACCTGAGGCCACAGTGGCCTTAATGTCCCTCAAACCAATGGCATGACCTGAGACCACAGTGGCCTTAATGCCCCTCAAACCAATGACATGACCTGAGACCACAGTGGCCTTAATGCCCCTCAAACCAATGGCATGACCTGAGACCACAGTGGCCTTAATGCCCCTCAAACCAATGACATGACCTGAGACCACAGTGGCCTTAATGCCCCTCAAACCAATGGCATGACCTGAGGCCACAGTGGCCTTAATGCCCCTCAAACCAATGGCATGACCTGAGACCACAGTGGCCTTAATGCCCCTCAAACCAATGGCATGACCTGAGGCCACAGTGGCCTTAATGCCCCTCAAACCAATGGCATGACCTGAGACCACAGTGGCCTTAATGCCCCTCAAACCAATGGCATGACCTGAGACCACAGTGGCCTTAATGCCCCTCAAACCAATGGCATGACCTGAGGCCACAGTGGCCTTAATGTCCCTCAAACCAATGGCATGACCTGAGACCACAGTGGCCTTAATGCCCCTCAAACCAATGACATGACCTGAGACCACAGTGGCCTTAATGCCCCTCAAACCAATGGCATGACCTGAGACCACAGTGGCCTTAATGCCCCTCAAACCAATGACATGACCTGAGACTACAGTGGCCTTAATGCCCCTCAAACCAATGGCATGACCTGAGGCCACAGTGGCCTTAATGCCCCTCAAACCAATGGCATGACCTGAGACCACAGTGGCCTTAATGCCCCTCAAACCAATGGCATGACCTGAGGCCACAGTGGCCTTAATGCCCCTCAAACCAATGGCATGACCTGAGACCACAGTGGCCTTAATGCCCCTCAAACCAATGGCATGACCTGAGGCCACAGTGGCCTTAATGCCCCTCAAACCAATGGCATGACCTGAGGCCACAGTGGCCTTAATGCCCCTCAAACCAATGGCATGACCTGAGACCACAGTGGCCTTAATGCCCCAGCTGACTGGACCACTTTCTCCTCTGTCTCTTTCTGGTCAATATGTAGACACCAGTGTCTCTTTCTTGTCATGTAGACACCAGTGTCTCTTTCTTGTCATGTAGACACCAGTGTCCTTTGTTGAGATTCTGAAATATTATTATATTCTTCTTAACTCCCCAGAGTCCCCATCTTTAAACCAATCCAGTGACTTTGATTGGTGCAGGGCTGAGCATGGATCATATTGGAAATACAATCATTTTGTATTTCACTGCAGATTAGGTTATCATCCCTAACCCTTAAATTCAACAAATTCTTTCAATGGACTGAAATCTTGTTTTATTTGATGGCCTTCCTGCCCTGGCATTTGGCCTTTGTGCCCTCAAAAAGTGGCCTTGCCCCTAAAATGACAAAATTCCAGGCCTGCTTATTTCTACTGTTACTTAACAGCTTGTCCCAACGTTTTGTCCCTCTGTAAGAGTCTGTATTTAAAGTCTGCTGCAGAGAAGCTCCTCTGAGAACAGAGAGGTGTTTGTGTTCATGAAAACCTCCTGACTCCACCTTGGAACACCCTGTCACTCCTCTGAGAATGACTCCATTCTTTATCTCTCTCTCTCTCTCTCTCTCTCTCTCTCTCTCTCTCTCTCTCTCTCTCTCTCTCTCTCTCTCTCTCTCTCTCTCTCTCTCTCTCTCTCTCCCCCCGTGACCTTTCCCCTCCCTCCATTCCTACTCCTTCCTTCTGCTTTCTCTCGTATCTCTCTTTTTTCTACACGATTCCTATCTGCGTCCGTATTAAGCTCACAGCACTGTCTTGTCAGTTACGCTACTGAAAAAGTGACGGTTACTGACAATGTGTCAACACATTTAAAACTAGAGTAACTTGTCAGGGAGGGACTAGTGGAGAAGAGATCCAGTAGAACTAAGAGACAAGTAATTTGGCTAAGAGCAGAGGCGATGATTGAAACGAGACAGACCGTGAAAGTCTCTGAACTGTGCCATGGTGACTAGGTGTATTATCTTTGCTACTCAAAAGGCCACATAACACAGAGAGAAAGAAAAAACTGCCATGGCAGTTTTTTCAGTTTTAACACTTTAACACACGTTTTAAGGACCAGGACAAAGACTTTTATGATTGGTAAAAATAGTATCATAATTCCTTTAATAAAGTGAATGTGCATCTCCACCATACAGGTATATCTGTATGTTGTATAATGAAGGTTATGTGTGTCCCCTCCTCCATACAGGTAATCATCTACCAGGGAGGTCAGGTATTTAATACAGGTTACTGTGTCTCTACCAGGTGTTAATTAGGGATGGGTATCGTTCACCTTTGAATTGATACGATACCTTTTTCAATACCTGGGAATCGATACGATACCCTTTTCGATACCATTTTCGATACTTTTTATTTAAGTTTAACAGAGGTGATGATGATGTGGCGGAGCGGAGAGTATAGACGTTGGATAATCATCATAATAATAAACATTATAGGCTATTGTCGGCTATTTTCCACAGTAACGAGAGTAGCCTACTAAAGCAGTCATTAAACTCTCAGTAGCCCAACTGTTACAGATGCGACCGGCCAGGGGTGCGTTCCAGAGTATCGAAACGAGGTATCATTCGTTTTTACGGGAACCGATACCCGATAGTATCGACGTCATGCAATCGATACCATTAAAAGTATCGCAGACGATACCCAAACCTAGTGTTAATACAGGTTACTGTGTCTGTACCAGGTGATCATCTACCAGGTGTTAATACAGGTTACTGTGTCTCTACCAGGTTATAATCTACCAGGGAGGTCAGGTCTTTAATAAAGGTTATGTGTGTCTCTACCAGGTGATCATCTACCAGGGAGGTCAGGTGTTCAGCCTGGCCAACCACCTCCAGGGCAGGGTGGGCTTCGTGTCCACCCAGCCGTCCACCAGTGCCTCCATCGTCATCAACAACACGGCGCTGTCCGACACGGGAACCTACCAGTGTCTGGTCAACAACCTCCCGGACAGAGGGGGGCGCAACATCGGAGTCATCGGCCTCACCGTGCTGGGTAAGACACACAACGCAACACACCATAGTTTAGTTTAGTTTATTAGCACATCATAAAAAAACATGTAACAATACTTAACCCATTCAGAACGGGTACACATTATTGCGTATCATTATTTTATGCTTTATCCATCCATCCATCCATCCATCTTCAACCGCTTATCCGGAATCGGGTCGCGGGGGTAACAGTTCCAACTGAGACCTCCAGATTTCCTTATCCTGAGCAACTTCCTCCACTCCCTCAGGGAGTATACCGAGGCGCAGTAGCGGCTCTTGGTGATTTTGGGTGGTAGGGCTAATGTAACGCCCGGGATTCGAACTCGGGTATCCCGCGTGTGGAAGTCCAATATCTTAACCATTGATCCAAAGGGATATCCCTATGGACTGAGGGAAATACTAGACTTTTGAGGCTATCAGGCTGAGGCAGTGAGCCACTCTGCTACATCAATAAATCCATCACACTATATACTATTACTAGCCATAGTTCACTCTGCAGCAACAGCATCATATTATACTATATGCTAGCCATAGTTCACCCTGCAGCAAAATCACATTCCAGATGCCAAGTTACAGCAATGACACTACTGTACTTTGTTATAGCAAGAGATGCACATGAACAGAAGTGCCCACAACAAACAGGGGTTCCACTGCTCCAGTGAACATTATGTTTGTATGTGCAGATAACTATCATCATTATTGGTGGAGTTGACAATACTCATCATTTTAAGCATAGGAATAACACAATCCTAAATTAAGGGTCACACAAGAACATCATGTACTTTTTAAACAAAATATAAGACCAGAACCAGACAACTAATGAAAAGGTTTGATTATTACAGCTTGAGGTGGACCTTATATTGCCAAAGCATTACATTATGATACAAAATAATCTCTGTCTCCCTTTCCATATAACTGCTTTTAAAGTGCCACAGTGCCACACTCTCTCTCACTCTCTCTCTCTCTCTCTCTCTCTCTCTCTCTCTCTCTCTCTCTCTCTCTCTCTCTCTCTCTCTCTTCACCGTGCCATGCCACTGACACAAACCGAAGCACCAAAACACACGCACGAATGCGCGCAATACCGACGCGAACCCACGCGGTACAGACACGAATCAAAACAAACAGACACACACACACTGTGTGACACACTAACGCGCGTGCGAGCGGTACCAACGCAAACGCACGCGGTACAGACACGAATCAAAACAAACACACACACACACACACACACACACACACACACACACACACACACACACAGGCACGCAGTCACGTTGACAACAGCATCTAAAGACAGGCAGCTTAATCCACAGCACATTTCCAATGTTATTAAAGCAGCGACCATTCTTAACTTTGTCAGATAAATGAAATTCACGATACCTTTAGAATGACTGGGTCCACTGTGCACTCTCCTCCAAAAGGCAAGCATTTCACACCAAATGTATGATTTTGTGGTCTTTCCTTTTGTATTTGCACCACCAGTCTCTTGACTTCTATTTTTTCTCCCACGAACATGACAGAAAATCGATTAAAAAGTAAATAATAAGTCCATTTGAATTGTCCCGCGACATTGTATTTCTCTTCCTCAAACACAGACATCAGACATTGGTTAAAAGCCAGTCACATGGTGGAACTGCAGTGGGCACGTCCTACGGGCTGAATGAAATTAGCCCAAACAGGGACTAAATGAAGCAGGCGTGGCATGCCAGCTGTCAATCACCCAGCTCAACGATAATCACACAGTGATGTCACAGAACTGGGCGTGTTCTTTGGGCTGACAGAAACTAGCCCCACAATGTTAAGAATATGAAGCAGGCGTGGCATGTAAGCTCACTAAGCTGTCAATCATTCTTCAATGATAGTCAATGAAAGCTGGCTTGGGCTAAAAGAACTCAGCCCATTTGGACATATTTGGTGTTTTTTTGTAACTTTTTGATGCTGTTACTGCTTTAGGTTCCACCAGCATATAAAAATAATATTTCTTAAAAAAAAAAAAAAAAAAAAAAACTTTTGATTTTTGATTTTTTAAGGGATATTTCCCCCATAAGATAGGAGGGGCTAAGCCCCTCTAGCCCATATAGAGGAGCCGCCCCTGCCGAGGCGTTATATTTTATGCTTTAACTATTGAAAAATAGCAGATATACAAGCTCACAGCGCGGCACCGAGTGCAGTGCTGCGAGCTTGTAGATCTGCTGTTTTTGAAAAATCGTGAAAATTTGAATTTTGACCCGATTCTATAAGGTTTTTCAAAAAAACCTATGTTTCTATGTCAGCAATCTGGCCAGCCATCGTCAAAGAAAAGGTCCTTTTCACTGTAAACAAACCAACATAAAGGTTAAGTGTATAGAGGGTGTCTGCACATTTCTAAAGTGACAATTTAAGGACTTTTTTAATACCTCTAAAATGACAAATTAAACATTGGCCAAATTGTCAAATATTAGAGGCAGAAATTGTGAAAATAGCAGATCTACATGCTCATAACGCCTCTCGTTGAGCTTGTAGATCGGCTATTTTCACAATAGAAAGTTTTTTTTTCTTCAACTTCGACGTTCGACTTTCTCTGGTAGGAATCGACTTGTGTAATGAAGTCTGACAAGTCGACTGAGTCGACTTGTCAGACTTTTTCGTTAATGCCCGAGTTCAGGCTACGTCGCTCAAATGGCCAAGACTCAGAAGGCTAAACTTTACTTTAGCCTGCTAAAGTAAAGTTTAGCCTTCTGAGTCTTGGCCATTTGAGTAAGTTTGCCCTCCCCCCCTCCCAGTGCCCCCCTCGGTGCCCTCCTGTGCCATCCAGGGCTCTCTAGATGTGGGCAGTGACATCGTGCTGCTGTGTGGCTCAGAGGAGGGCATCCCTACGCCCTCTTATAGCTGGGAGAAGATGGACTCTCTGCCCAGACTGCCTGCTAACGCACTGCAAGGTAACATACTACACACTACACACTATACACACACACACACACACACACACACACACGCACACGCACACGCACACGCACACGCGCACGCACACGCGCACACACACACACACACACACACACACACACACACACAACAGCCCCAATTTTGTCAGCTGTTCAAAACCAATGAACGTCGTGAACAGGCCTACCAGGACCAGAACAGACCTACCAGGACCAGGCCCAAGAAGGCCCATGAATTGTCACTGTCATTAAAGGATAATTCCATACTAGGACAGAAAACTCAATTGACTGTAAATGTACGGGAGGATATCTTGTAACACTGGGAGAGGAACAAAGTGACCGGGATAATCCACTCCATTGCTCCAGCCCATAGAACCGCCCACTCTCTGAGCGGACTGGTTCTCTTGGTCTGGTGTTGCGTAATGAACCTAGAATTTCTCTGGTCTGAGGCAAGACCAGGCTATTGGAGCCTCGGAGGAGGGGGTGGGTCTAACGAGACAGCAAATCAGCAGAAACACAAAATCAACAGAAACAGTGGAGGGAGGGGGAGCTCAGCCAGAGCTCTTAATTGCTCCCTTTGAATTTCAGAGGGGTTGTGAACTGAGGTAATTGATTGGGCCATAAAAGTGTCAAGTCGTCGTTAGTGATCTCTCTAATCAATGAAAGCATCAAAGACAACTACCTGTTTGATGCCTGTCATAGAGGGGAGGGGGAGGGGGGAATGTTTTTGTGTACACATAAGTCAAACACAACCCCTCCCACCAATCCCCTCCCCTTAGAAATCTCTTACAATGGGCAATGTCAGACTCAGAGTCTGAAATCAGGCTACTCCATTGCTAGGCTGGTTTGAATGTGGCTTGTTTACTGCAAACACATTGACCCAGATGTAGATCAAAATCTCCGGATACGGAAATAGGCCTAGCAGTTAAAACATGATTATTGTGTGTTCAGTGTTGTGGCTGAGGTTGGTGTCAGTGTTCTCTCTTCTCTACATGAGCTGAGGTTGGTGTCAGTGTTCTCTCTTCTCTACATGAGCTGAGGTTGGTGTCAGTGTTCTCTCTTCTCTACATGAGCTGAGGTTGGTGTCAGTGTTTTCTCTTCTCTTCTCGTTCATTTAGTTGATGCTCATTAAATATCTGCTACACTGCATTGTTCTGTGCAACAGCAATGGTGTGATAGGAGTATCAGGTGCCCTCTAGTGGTTGCAAGCAGGTAGTGCAACTTAATGCAACCTGTTGTCCAAACCAGTGGTGCGTTCTACTGTGTTAAGCTATATACATAGTATGTATTCCAGATCAGATGCAGGGTACAGTGATGTGTATATATACTGTATTTACAGATCAGATGCAGGGCACAGTGTCCATCAGGACCTCAGGTCTCTATCAGTGATGTGTATACTGTATGGTACAGTAATGTGTGTATACTGTATGTATTTACAGATCAGATGCAGGGTACCGTGTCCATCAGGAACATCTCCACCTCTACCTCAGGTCTCTACCAGTGCAGCTCCTCCAACGTCATTGGAAAGAGCACCTGTCTGCTCAACGTGCAGGTGGTAGCACGTAAGTACACACACACACACACACACACACACACACACACACACACACACACACACACACACACACACACACACACACACACACACACGTACACATGATGTGCATACACACCCAACACAAATCTCACAGAAGCAGGCAGTTTTACAACGGGAACAGGCAGTCCAAGAATACTCATACTCATAATCATGGTTCCAACTCCTTTAATCTCGGTCATATTAAATCATATGAAACATATTGTACTGTAGCAGCATATGGAGGCTGTTTATGATCATCATATTAAATCATGTTAAACATATTGTACTGTAGCAGCATATGGAGGCTGTTTATGACTCATACACTCTGCTGCTTATGCTGGCAGACAGACTGACTGAGTCCATCTCCCCATGTGGGTTTCTGAACCGTCCACAGCCCTCCTCTGAGACACAGAGTGAGTAGACAGCTTTCTGAACTGTCCACGGCCCTCCTCTGAGACACAGAGTGAGTAGACAGGTTTCTGAACTGTCCACAGCCCTCCTCTGAGACACAGAGTGAGTAGACAGGTTTCTGAACTGTCCTCCTCTGAGACACAGAGTGAGTAGACATGTTTCTGAACTGTCCTCCTCTGAGACACAGAGTAGACAGGTTTCTGAACTGTCCACGGCCCTCCTCTGAGACACAGAGTGAGTAGACATGTTTCTGAACTGTCCACAGAGTGAGTAGACAGGTTTCTGAACTGTCCACGGCCCTCCTCTGAGACACAGAGTGAGTAGACAGGTTTCTGAACTGTCCACAGCCCTCCTCTGAGACACAGAGTGAGTAGACAGGTTTCTGAACTGTCCTCCTCTGAGACACAGAGTGAGTAGACAGGTTTCTGAACTGTCCACGGCCCTCCTATATGAGACACGGAGTGAGTAGACAGGTTTCTGAACTGTCCTCCTCTGAGACACAGAGTGAGTAGACAGGTTTCTGAACTGTCCACAGCCCTCCTCTGAGACACAGAGTGAGTAGACAGGTTTCTGAACTGTCCTCCTCTGAGACACAGAGTGAGTAGACAGGTTTCTGAACTGTCCACGGCCCTCCTCTGAGACACAGAGTAGACAGGTTTCTGAACTGTCCACGGCCCTCCTCTGAGACACAGAGTGAGTAGACAGGTTTCTGAACTGTCCACGGCCCTCCTCTGAGACACAGAGTGAGTAGACAGGTTTCTGAACTGTCCACGGCCCTCCTCTGAGACACAGAGTGAGTAGACATGTTTCTGAACTGTCCACAGAGTGAGTAGACAGGTTTCTGAACTGTCCACGGCCCTCCTCTGAGACACAGAGTGAGTAGACAGGTTTCTGAACTGTCCACAGCCCTCCTCTGAGACACAGAGTGAGTAGACAGGTTTCTGAACTGTCCTCCTCTGAGACACAGAGTGAGTAGACAGGTTTCTGAACTGTCCACGGCCCTCCTCTGAGACACAGAGTGAGTAGACAGGTTTCTGAACTGTCCACAGCCCTCCTCTGAGACACAGAGTGAGTAGACAGGTTTCTGAACTGTCCTCCTCTGAGACAAAGAGTGAGTAGACAGGTTTCTGAACTGTCCACGGCCCTCCTCTGAGACACAGAGTGAGTAGACAGGTTTCTGAACTGTCCACAGCCCTCCTCTGAGACACAGAGTGAGTAGACAGGTTTCTGAACTGTCCTCCTCTGAGACACAGAGTGAGTAGACAGGTTTCTGAACTGTCCACGGCCCTCCTCTGAGACACAGAGTGAGTAGACAGGTTTCTGAACTGTCCACAGCCCTCCTCTGAGACACAGAGTGAGTAGACAGGTTTCTGAACTGTCCTCCTCTGAGACACAGAGTGAGTAGACAGGTTTCTGAACTGTCCACGGCCCTCCTCTGAGACACAGAGTGAGTAGACAGGTTTCTGAACTGTCCACGGCCCTCCTCTGAGACACAGAGTGAGTAGACAGGTTTCTGAACTGTCCACGGCCCTCCTCTGAGACACAGAGTAGACAGGTTTCTGAACTGTCCACAGCCCTCCTATATGAGACACAGAGTGAGTAGACAGGTTTCTGAACTGTCCACGGCCCTCCTCTGAGACACAGAGTGAGTAGACAGGTTTCTGAACTGTCCATGGCCCTCCTATATGAGACACAGAGTGAGTAGACAGGTTTCTGAACTGTCCACAGCCCTCCTATATGAGACACAGAGTGAGTAGACAGGTTTCTGAACTGTCCTCCTCTGAGACACAGAGTGAGTAGACAGGTTTCTGAACTGTCCACGGCCCTCCTCTGACACACAGAGTAGACAGGTTTCTGAACTGTCCACAGCCCTCCTATATGAGACACAGAGTGAGTAGACAGGTTTCTGAACTGTCCACGGCCCTCCTCTGAGACACAGAGTGAGTAGACAGGTTTCTGAACTGTCCATGGCCCTCCTATATGAGACACAGAGTGAGTAGACAGGTTTCTGAACTGTCCACAGCCCTCCTATATGAGACACAGAGTGAGTAGACAGGTTTCTGAACTGTCCTCCTCTGAGACACAGAGTGAGTAGACAGGTTTCTGAACTGTCCACGGCCCTCCTCTGAGACACAGAGTGAGTAGACAGGTTTCTGAACTGTCCTCCTCTGAGACACAGAGTGAGTAGACAGGTTTCTGAACTGTCCACGGCCCTCCTCTGAGACACAGAGTGAGTAGACAGGTTTCTGAACTGTCCATGGCCCTCCTATATGAGACACAGAGTGAGTAGACAGGTTTCTGAACTGTCCACAGCCCTCCTATATGAGACACAGAGTGAGTAGACAGGTTTCTGAACTGTCCTCCTCTGAGACACAGAGTGAGTAGACAGGTTTCTGAACTGTCCACAGCCCTCCTCTGAGACACAGAGTGAGTAGACAGGTTTCTGAACTGTCCTCCTCTGAGACACAGAGTGAGTAGACAGGTTTCTGAACTGTCCACGGCCCTCCTCTGATCACAGAGTGAGTAGACAGGTTTCTGAACTGTCCACGGCCCTCCTCTGAGACACAGAGTGAGTAGACAGGTTTCTGAACTGTCCACAGCCCTCCTATATGAGACACAGAGTGAGTAGACAGGTTTCTGAACTGTCCTCCTCTGAGACACAGAGGGAATGGATAGAAATGGTGCCATATTATTGCTATCAGAACCGTCACAGCGTGACCGTATCTGTCCGGACGGACGGGTAACACCTGACACTGTGGTGCCCCTGACACAAAGGGATTTGTTAGGGATCTCCATATACGGGCAAAAAAGAGATTGTATTCCTGATGATGCCCTGTTAGGAAAACCACACTAGCAGAATCCATATATGGCCAAGTCAGATGGCCGAGACAGATGGCCCTAAAGGGCGAGGTTGCTTTTCTCCGTTAGGCGTCTTACAGGTCATATATTATATGAACATTAGTGAGGAACTGTTGTACGAAGATAAGGTTGAAAAATGGTCATGAAAATGGGGACAGTGTCTTTAATAATTTCCTCCATGTCTGTCCTCAAAGCTCAGCCCCAGAGCGTGGTCTCATAGCAGGGACAGGTCTTAAATAATGTCCTCTGTCTCTGTCCTCAGCTCAGCCCCAGAGTGTAGGTCTCATAGCAGGGACAGGTCTTAAATAATGTCCTCTGTCTCTGTCCCCTCTCAGCTCAGCCCCAGAGCGTAGGTCTCATCGTGGGGACAGTGTTTTAACGTTGTGTCCTCTCTCTCCTCTCAGCCCAGCCCCAGAGCGTAGGGCTCATCGCGGGGACATGTCTTTAATAATGTCCTCTCTCTCTGTCCTCTAACAGCTCAGCCCCAGAGCGTGGGTCTCATCGTGGGGACAGGTCTTTAATAATGTCCTCTCTCTCTGTCCTCTAACAGCTCAGCCCCAGAGCGTAGGCCTCATCGTGGGGACAGGTCTTAAATAATGTCCTCTCTCTCCTCTCAGCTCAGCCCCAGAGCGTGGGCCTCATAGCAGGGACAGTGTGTTAACGTTGTCTCCTCTCTCTCCTCTCAGCTCAGCCTCAGAGCGTAGGCCTCATCGCGGGGACAGGTCTTTAATAATGTCCTCTCTCTCTGTCCTCTAACAGCTCAGCCCCAGAGCGTGGGCCTCATAGCAGGGACAGTGTGTTAACGTTGTCTCCTCTCTCTCCTCTCAGCTCAGCCCCAGAGCGTGGGTCTCATCGTGGGGACAGGTCTTTAATAATGTCCTCTCTCTCTGTCCTCTAACAGCTCAGCCCCAGAGCGTGGGCCTCATAGCAGGGACAGTGTGTTAACGTTGTCTCCTCTCTCTCCTCTCAGCTCAGCCCCAGAGCGTGGGTCTCATCGCGGGCACGGTGGCCACAGGCGTCCTGGCCCTCATCATCGTCTCTCTGCTGGTCACCGTCACCTTGTTCTACTGGAGGAACAGGAACAAGTACGACGAGGAGGAGATCCCCAACGAGATCAGGTGACACTTTTATTAATACCTCTGTTGCCTCACAGCTAGAAGGTCCTGGGATTGATTCCCACCGGGGGACGCTGTGGGCGCTAGGGGCGTGTTCTCTCCTCTGCTTCATCATCAGCTGGTCTCTATACTGCCTCCCCCTGACCAGCCGGGGCGCCTGATGGAGGGGAAAGGAACTGATTGGAATAACGTGTTCCTTCCACGCGCTACGTCCATCCCGGGGAAACTCCCCCCTGTCAGGTGAAAAGAAGCAACTTGGACTCCTCATGCATAGAAGGAAGCATGAGGTCAGTCCGTTGCTCTCCCCAGGTTGGCAGAGGGAGAGCAGAGCCCAGGATTACATTAGATAATTGACACTGGGTGAAAATGGGTTAAAAAAGTGTGGGATAAAAAAGAAAAAAAACCTCTTCCTTTACAGCACTGGGCTTCACCACCTTTTCAGGCAGTGACTCCCCAAATTCTTCATGGTATGTGAACTGGGGACCCCCCCCCCCCCCCCCCCTACCCTGACACGCACTTGTTGGATTGTAGGAGTTGAGGCATTAGTATTTAGTTTCGGATAACTGTTGTGAAAACAGCCAAACTACAACCTCACAGTGCCTTACAACACAGGGCGTTGTGAGTTTGTTTAACAGCTATTTACAAAATTGTTGCCTCTTTCTTATATCATCTCTTAAATTATCACTTCACTGTCGTCAAGGATGGAAATGATGGAATTATCATTTAAACATCTGCGTTATTTAATTTACAAGAAGTCTACACAATTCTAGAATGTAGAAGAATTGTTATTTTGATCAATGTTTGCCTGTTTATCTCTCCTATGGTGCCAACATCAATACAGCATGGAATTGTGGACACAATCTTATCCAACAACAAAATTATATTAAACGTTTTGTTTTTGGCAAGATTTCATCAAAATGGTTCAGTGGAACAAATGCCTTATAATAAATAATGGGCCTTGATATGAAAGATCTCCAAAACCCTCTGATTTAGAGCTATAAGTTCTCCCACACATTTAAAATTTTTTGTTACCCAAAATAACATCGCTTTACCCTGCCTTTTAAATGCAACTCCTCCACAGAATGACTCCCATAAGTGGCGTTTCCATAAACTTATTCGAATTATGGAAGCGTATTATCAGAAATGCGCATGCCTCACAGAGACAAAGACAAAGCGAATTTAGCATGTTTCCATTTGCGGGTGTCATTCGAATTAGCGACGTCACAAGAGTTGATCGGGCTGATTTTTATCAGACCGAACCTGAGCACTGCACCGTCCGTCTGCACGTCTGACTGCTGTGACTCGGTCGCTGTCTAGTAGTGGGAAGAAGGTGTTATCATCATCATGGCCCCAAATAACTTTTAAATACAATTGGCGACGAGTCTCTTACGAAATTGGAGTTCCTCTCAATACATAAAGCTACCGGTTCACCGGGAAAACCGCGGTCGCGTCGCTGCAGTTGCACAGTGCAAGTTTTAGCGTCCTCTGGAAGGTCAGGTGGCCGATCTGCAAGCTCTCAACGCGGCGCGGAGACGTGGATGCGAGCTGCTGCTGTGCCTGTGAGCTTGTAGATTGGGCACGTCAGGCACGCAACACCGTGGGATAAGGAAGGGTTCGCTCGCCACCGATGGCTTGAGGTGAAAACAGGAGGAATTTACACATGGTCCGTGTCACTAACAAACAACAGGTTTGTTTTGTGGGCTAACGCTATACCATGGACAAAGCGGCAGGGGATGAGGAAATGGACCTAGAACGTCATCATCTATTCGCATGTATTGTCTGACCCGTTTCCATTCACTTAAGCACATTTAGTTTATTCGATAAAGGCTCAAAATCCTCCTCCTCCAAGCGGATAACTTTTTTTGCGGATAATGAAAGTTTATTCGCATTTTGAAGTGTTTCCATAAAAACATTTTGCGATTAAGCCGTTAATGCGCAAAAAGTGGCTTTATGGAAACGCCACTACTGATCACCATAACGGTTCATTAGAATGATGTCAGGCTGTGATAACATCTGTCTCCCAGCCTGAGCACACACAGGGGCGTCACAGGGGGGGGGGGGGGAGTGGGACTGAGTTACCAGGGCCCAAGGTGGAGGGCCTTAACTATTTTATACTTTAGCTATTGAAAAATAGCAGATATGTAAGCTCACAGCGCGGCACAGAGTGCCAAATTGTCACAATTTCTCAAAAATAGCAGATCTATTTATATCTGCTATATACCGGTATCTGCTATTTTTCAATAGTTAAAGCACAAAATAATGCGTAATAATGCCTTCCCAGTATAAATGGGTTAAACCCCCTCCCCCTCTGAAGGACATTCATGGGGGGCCCGCTGTGAATCCTTGTACCCAGGGCCCAGGATTTGGTGTGACACCCCTGCATGTATGCACATCACACAGTTTGAACAACTCCAGCCTGTAGGGCTCGTAGACACAGCACACATGATGACAGGATGTTTTCATCCAAGCTGTTCAGACATTTTACTTCTCCTTTTGACTCTGACTTGTAAATCCTTGCTAATCCTTCATGGACTCCAGTTTAACACAATCAAAGCCAGCCCATTTCAGTGTTTTTTTACGACCACAAGAAAACGCTGTTTACACATCTATCCGTTCTGTCCATTCTCTTCAGTACCCTGGGTGACGCTAAATTCCACCATAGTTACACTCATACAACCATGCTAACAAAATGAGCAAATACCTACTTTCGCGCTCCACGCGTTCTGAACCGGGTTGCCACCAGCTGCTCAGATCTTTTTTCGGAATGAAAATCCGACTTACGGGTGAGGAGGAAAGTGTGTTTTTATGTATAATGCATTCTAACCTAGAATCACAACAACGCAGACACAAAATAGACGTGCACTTCCTCGTTTTCGTTCAGTCACATGATCTGCCACTGAAGGGAGGCAAAGTGTTTCGTATGAAACCCTTGTTTGTTAAATCGGCAAAAATAATGTATTTTGAGTTGTTTTATAACAAAAATAGCCTATTCTCGTCAACCTTCGTCTGTGGCTTGGCTGCCTAATTAATAATTCTCGTCAATCTACCTCTGTGGCTTTGAAAGAGTTAATATTGTAGCTAGGGATGGCCAAATGGAGATTTTTTCTTAACCGATAACCGTCAGGCCTTATCAGTTAATTAACCGTTAACCGTTAAGGAAATGTGTTCAAAAATGCGCTATTTTAGCGATTTAAAAAAGGAAGATAGGCCTACACACGTTTTTCCCCATAATAAAGTGCTATATTTACACATTAAAAACAATAAAACTGGGAGATACAAGAATACAAATGTTTTCTAAAAGAAATGTGTTTTTGCAAAGAAACGGTGGGATTGAAATGATAAGTCTGTAATGTGATGCGCTGGTCGCCAGGCACTTGCGCACATACAGCAAAAGGGGCTTGAGCCCTTAACTTTTATCCGTCTGAAAAGGCCCTTTTAGAAATGTCAGCCCATGCCTCTCTAAAATTCTGTGCACTCCCTGGACCCTGGCTGTCGCCTAACAAACAGCAGCAGCAGCAGCGAGACGCATTTAGCCGCATGTAGCAATAACTTCCAATCGTATGACTTTTGGAATGGTTGAATCGGCTAAACGTGATGTCCATTTCATTCATTTACTTATCTCTCGACCGTGTTTTGTTTGTGCTGATGCAGCGATCATTGAATTTGCGACTCTGAGCTTTGTTATTTTCGCATAGCCTAAACCAAGACGACTTTAGCGTTCCTCACGTCATCAACATGTAACATTAGAAAGTTGTGTTTTAAGCTCTTCTTAAACAGGATTCAATGTGACGACGCGGGTCTGTTTTGTAAAATTCAATCGACGAGGGAGCATTTGTTTCCTGATGAACAAGTCAGCGTGTACAGCCAAATCAAGCAGCGTCGCGCAGCGGCAGACTCGCAGTTGTATGAATGCATGGATGTTACACAGACATTGGTGTCCAGAAATGTGTGACCACAGCGCGTATAGTTGCATGGCTGATGACTTGATGTTGCGTAGATAATGGTGTACGGGGCTTTTGGTTTGACACATGGGTTGATTTTCTTTTCCTTTTCTTTTTTATCGGTCAAAATTAACCGTTAGTGCTTACCGGTAACCAATTTCTTATCGGTTTAACGGTAACGGTAACGGTTAACCGTTGGCCATCCCTAATTGTAGCAGAACCGGAACTCCCAAAAGATCAGATAATACCTTAAAGACAGGGTAGCGCGATGGCCTCTACTTTGTCCCAATTTAATCTTTGGGTAGTTGTGAAAATATTTGCCAATGCATCCATATAGTTATCTTGCCTGTTTTCAGAGTTGTATTCAGACAGAGATATCAACGTCCCACTTTCTCAAAACTCCTCCTCCACGAGCCCGGGAATGGCCGAGCAAAATCACGACTCATTGCACTGATCTACACACATGATTCTCTAAAATCCCATTGAAATGAATGGGGAATATGCCGTGGGAATTACAGTATTTTACACTCTTTCTAATAAAGTGAACTCATAACTTTCTTAATTGACATGACCAACAACGCCTCTCCCATACACTTTTTTTCCGTATCCATGATATAGTGAAGCATGCGCCTATTTACTAGCCTGGGGGCGTGTCTCTTCGCGACGCGGTTCTCTAGCAAGGCACTGAGAAACAGCAAGCCCAGATGGGCGCTCGTTTCGGCCAAATGCTGGAGTTGCCTCGGTGCTTGACTCTGGATGTTTTTTTTTTTTGTTTCGTTTTTTCTCCTGTTTTTCCCCCTGCCTCTCGATTCATGTGTTCTCTACATCTGGAGCAAACGATGACACGACATTGAATTAACTCACCCAAAAGAAGGTAGACAAATGTTTTCCACTGGAAATAAAGTTATTATAAGGTCCTTCACAAAGTGACGCGTGCCGTCTCTTTATGCTGCCCAGCCATTGTCCATCATATCCATATTCCATACACATTTGCCCGGCTGATAAAGCAGCTGCATGGTTTTTGATCAATAAGCGACTCCTATTCTCACACGGACACTTTGTGGTCTCGCAGACGGCCCATGCGAGCAACGAGTGCGGTGCGAGAATATAGGACGGGCAATGGTGGAAAAGATACTCTCATATTTTACCTAGGTAAAAGTACTCTCATCTCATTCTTGCATGGAGAGTAGCCTAGGATGCGACGCGTAGTGGCCAATCTACAAGCTCATAATGAAGTAGGCTAAAGTACACACAATCAGAACATTGAACAATTATTTCACTAATTGTTCACTCTCTCAGTGCAGACCGCAGAGTCCTGCAGGAACAGGCAGAGGGGAGGGGGGTGACTGTCTGTCTGTCTGTCTCACTGACTGAAACGAGCCGAGGCACTGTCTTAGCTGTGACGGAACGTCACTTCACGGATGACGCGTGGTCCCGAAGTAGAGGGAAGTAGAGGGAAGTACAGGGTGTAGAGGGTGTAGAGGGAGAAACTGATCATAACTTCAAATGTGCCTATGTCTTTTGTGTATTTATTTATTTAAAATGTATTTGGACATCCTTAGTGGCCCTGGGTCTTTGAGAGATATGTGTCACTATTTAGATAAAGAAAGATTCCTGCTCCTCCTCCTTTAAAGGACCAGGTCACCTCTGGGACAACAGGATCTTATCTTATTGTTGTGTGGGACACGATCAACACAATCCTGAATTATTTTTTGTGTTCAATCTGTGTTTTTAGATATTTAAGTATTTCAGCATGATACAACTGGTCATATGATGCATTTTGCATCATATGACCAGTTGTAGCATGCTGAAATCGGCTGAAATACTAAAATATCTAAAAACACAGATTGAACACAAAAAATAACTCAGGATTGTGTTGATCGTGTCCCACACAACAATAAAATAAGATCTGGTTGTCCCAGAGGTGACCTGGTCCTTTAAGCACAACTTATCAATGCAGCGCCAAACAAAAGTGTCATAACTGTTAAGCCAAGTTGTCCTTTAAGTGAAACTAACGTCAACGTTCTCCTCCTTACAGAGAGGACGATCTCCCTCCCAAGCGCTCGTCGTCGGCCAAGGCCTTCCACGGCGACGCCTCGTCGTCTGAGAACGACACTCTGACGTCCACCAACACCTACAACAGCCGCTACTGGCACAACCCCACGGGCAAGAGCAGCTACGACACGCACAACCCCACGGGCAAGACCAGCTACGACACGCACAACGCCACGGGCAAGACCAGCTACGACACGCACAACGCCACGGGCAAGACCAGCTACGACACGCACAACGCCGTTGCCAAGACCACCAGCTACGACACGCACTCCTACACGCGCTACAACGGCGACACGCACCGCACCTTCTCCAGCGCCGCGCACGGCGGCGGCACGCACGGGCACGCGCCTCCACGCGGGCAGAGCGCGGCGTCCCCCGCGCACGCCGGGCACGGGCACAGCCACGGGCACGGGGGCGGTGCCCCAACGCCGCCCGTGGCGCCCAGCTCTGCCCCGCTGTCTCGCCACGCGCATCACCATCACCACCATCACCACCACCAGTCGCCAGGGGGCGGGGCCACCGCCACCATGGCCAACGGCAGCCACACCCTCCCTCCGCCCAAGACCTTGGTGGTCACCACCAACTCCGCCCCCTCCCCGCCCCCCCGCGGCGGCGTTGGCGGCGTTGGCAGCAACGGCTCGGCGGTGGGCGCAGCGGGCACGAAGCCCGGCCTGGCGCACTCGTACGCCGTGAGCCAGGCCACGCTGGAGCGCATGGGCGCCGTGCCCGTCATGGTGCCCGCGCAGAGCAGAGCCGGGTCGCTGGTCTGACGGACCCGGAACCCGGACCCGGAACCAGACCCGGAACCGGAACCGGACCCGGAACCCGTACCTGGGATTGGAACCTTTTTAGGACCCAAATATGGACCGGTTTGGTACCTTTAAGACTGTTACATGGACCATTTGGTACCTTTGGGCCTGAAATATGGACTGGTTTGGTACCTTTAGGACCAGTTTGGAACTTTTGGAACTGAAGTCTTGAACCTTTTAAAGTCGCAAACCTTTTCGACAGAGACTAAACATCTCTTCCTTCCGGCGAGAACAAGATCGATAAGCGGAACCAGGAAACAGTTTGTTTGAGGCGTTTGCGTCGGCTGCGGAACTCTGACGGATCCGGGCATCTTGCTACGGAGGTGGTTCTGTTGAACCTCTCAGAGCTTTTGTTTTTTTAAACGACGTAGCTCCTCCCACTCCCTGTTGTGTATTCCATATATGGGTATACAACACTCCCTCCTCCGGATGTGTTTCTGGTTGTTATGGAAACAGAACTTCAACAGGTTCTGGGTTAACCCTTCGTGGTCGATAAACAGACTCGGTGACGAGAGGTTCGGCCGCGTTTTTTAACCGACCAGCCTGCTACCCTTTACGATTCTCTCTCTCCATGTCTCTATGTCTCTCTCTCTCTCTCTCTCTCTCTCTCTCTCTCTCTCTCTCTCTCTCTCTCCACCACTCACACAAGCTCTGCCTCCTCTTGTCGTCTGTCCTCCAGTGGGAGGTTGGTGGTTACGGTGGAACTGGTGACCTGCAGATATCTGTGACCCATCTTATGGACCCCGGTGGTATTTATGCCACCGCAGACGTTTTATCGGTTTACATTCGGATCAATTCGTGTTGGTACCCTCACAAAAACATGCAGTAATCCTGGTCTCTATACTGCCTCCCCCTGGCCAGCCGGGGCGCCTGATGGAGGGGAAAGGAACTGGTTGGAATAACGTGTTCCTTCCACGCGCTACGTCCATCCCGGGGAAATCTCCCCTGTCAGGTGAAAAGAAACAACTTGGACTACTCATGCGTTGAAGGAAGCATGAGGTCAGTCCGTTGTCTCCCCAGGCGCGGCAGAGGGAGAGCAGAGCCCAGGAATACATTGGCAATTGGCACTGGGTGAAAATGGGTTGCAAAATCGTGTGATAAAAAAGAAAAAGAGAGAGATACCAGTAAGACCACCTAAGGCTGAAAAGCAATCTGTCTTGGCCATATATGGAGTCTGTTAGTGTGGTTCTCCTAACAGGGCATCATCTGGGATACAATCCCTTTTATGCCCATATATGGAGATCCCTAACATAATCTCTTTTATGCCCATATATGGAGATCCCTAACAGAATCACTTTTATGCCCATATATGGAGATCCCTAACATAATCCCTTGTATGCCCATATATGGAGATCCCTAACAGAATCCCCTTTATGCCCATATATGGAGATCCCTGCTCTGAGTGTCTGACATCACTGTGATGTCACCTGTGATGTCACAGTGATGTGTCAGGGCACAGTGTCAGGCGTATCAACAAAAGAAGACTGTTAAGAGTGGTTCCCCTGACATCACAGTGACATCAGAGCATGATGTCAGAGCACATATTTCAGTAGGTCGTCAGGTTTCATCGTGCCACCATCGAGCTGAGGACAGAAGCAGAGATGTGAGTATTGGAACTTGTCCCTCTGTCTGTCTTCATGCCATGTCTCTCTGTCTGTCCCTTTGCCATACATGTCTCTCTTTTCCTTTCTACATCACAGTGAAGTGGACTCTTCACCACATTGTTAATTTAATTCCTTTTACAAACAAGCAGCACCTGGCTATAATTATCCCATTGACCCCGTCTCTTAATTGGCTTTTAATTGGAGGGCGTGGTAATGTGTGTGTTTCTTTTAATTGGAGGGCGTGGTAATGTGTGTGTTTCTTTTAATTGGAGGGCGTGGTAATGTGTGTGTTTCTTTTAATTGGAGGGCGTGGTAATGTGTGTGTTTCGGGAGACGTAAGGGACTGCCAATCGGAATGATGTCAAACGTTCAAGCTCAACAGAAGAAGACCTCGACGATGTTTAATGACGGCGTCTCGTTGTGATGGTGGAGTGTTTTCAGCTGAATACGCATGTTTACTTTTAAGATTACCCCATCAATACGATTGTTTGTATTATTTTCTTTTGTTTTGTTTCTCAGTTATTATTTTGATCATGGCGATAATGACGAAGAACGTAAAACAATGGTAATGTTGTAAAAGGCCTTTCAGGCGGGAAGTGGCACAACGTCTGCGTTCTCATTTCTTGGATCATCGAGGTCGCGCTGCGCTCCTCGCGTGAATAGACGCGCTTTAAAGACCGCTTTAAAGGCCGCTTTAAAGGCCGCTTTAACGCGTTAAGTAGGAGAAAAAAAGCTCAAGACATTTCAGCCTTCGGGCGGACAGGCTTGTGCGGTACGTGAAGCGGAACACAAAGGTGACCATTTTGTGGGAGTGTAACTGAATTCCTCCCTGTGTCAGTCGCTTCCTGTTAGAGATTTATTATGGCTCTTTGAAGTGAGCCAGAGCCATGGATCTGGCTCACTGAAAAGAGCCGTTCAAAAGATTTGATTCGTTTGTGAACGTCACATCTCTACTTCCTGTGTGAAACGTGTCAGTCGCTTCCCGTGCGAAAGGCCCTTACAGCCCATCTGGTGAGAACAACAACTTGGTCTGGTTTAAAATTACCTTAGAATAAGAGAATCTGCAATAAGATGCATTGTCTGGACTCTAAAACCCCTCTCATAGGCTCTGCAATACAATGCTGGATCAGGACTGTTTTCTTTGCTGTATTCAGACACTTTAATTTAGTTTTTCTATAATTTTTCCTGCACTTTCTGGAGCGTTTTCTAAAGATCTAATCTGCTGTCTTAGAAATAACATGCTAGTCTTACTGCTGGAGGTCAGGGTGGTAGAGACGTGATATCTGAGAACCTCACCTTGTCCTACCATTGGTACGTCAGTAGCAGGGCATTCACAAAATAGTGATTTTTAGTATTTGAATTATTCAACCTCAAAGTATTCGAGTCGTCAAATATTCTACAGGACTGGCCAAACTGTCAAATATTAAGTAAGCAAGAGGCGAACATTGTGAAAATAGCAGATCTACATGCTCACAACGCCTCGCAACGCGAGGCGTTGTGAGCATGTAGATCTGCTATTTTCACAATATTTATCTGCGGAACCGAGTCACATTAAATGTAATACCTACAATTCCAAGTGCTTGTCAGGGTGGGGGTCCCCAGTTCAAATATGTTTATTTTGGGGGTCACGGCCTAAAAAGGTTTGAGAACCCCTGGTATAGAGCATTAACAAATTCATCCACCAGGGGCATTGACAACTCCTTCTTATGACTTCCTATCTCGCCAAGCTCTATAAACTAGGCCTATATATATTTTTAAAGAGAAAACAATAAAACATTTAAAATGCGTCGAATAGTGACTTTGATATTCGAGAATTCTAATATCAGGGTGAATGCCCTAGTCAGTGGAGTGTCAGTGAACAGAACATTGTCTGTGAGAAAGGAGAGCATTTGTACAACCATGATCACATCATACCACAGATTCCTAACAGCACAGCACCATAACAGCACTGCCACAGTTGATATTCAATAGTTGTTTTCCAACTATTAGAGATCTAAATATGAATCAGTCAGAGCTGGGCAGGGATACGTTCATTCACATGAGGTGGAAAAATGTTCTGGCACATCTGTAGGTATGTACAGATGTGCCATTTTCCTGTACCTTTCCTGCTTTTTTTTATAGAAATACGTATTTTCCCCACTGTAATCTCTGTTCACTGTTTATCCTTGCTACTTCTTCTCTTTTGTTACTGAAAACAACACTTTTCAACACTTTATTTTCATTGGCAAAAAGGATCTGAGCAGCATTTACATAACAGCACCTTTACAAATGTCCTCCTTTCTCACAGCCAATGTTCTAACAATTTACTGTCAATCAACTGTATTGCCGATGGCATGACTTGTGAAGTTCTCAAGATGCATCTGTAGGTCTTATTGTCATTATTGGCCGAGAACGAAGGCGTCTTATTCACGCCAAGGACCCCCCAAATCCCAGGGACCCTGGGATTTGGGGGTAAACATGTCTTAGATTATCCCAGGGAGATGGATCGCTGAGGTCATCGCGACACCATCAGCTCCTACACTACTCACTGTAAGTCTTAGTACAAGGGTCTTCAACAGGGGGTCCTCAGAGTTACTACATGGGGTCCTCCAAATCTCTGAACGCGGCGTCGCTCAAACACCGAGCTCTATTGACCGAGCTGCCCGACACAAAGCTGTTCATTACTACTGCAATGCTCAACCTTTATGATGATCTATGACAGGGGTCTTCAACAGGGGGTCCAGGACCCCTAGGGGGTCCTCACGGTTACTACAGGGGGTCCTTCAAATCTTTGTGTGATAGAAATTTTTGTTCTCCTTTTTTATACTGTATTAACCACTAACGTCCATAACGTCCATATTCTGAGAAAAATAGCCGGCTATTTTCGGCAAAGAGGTTTGGTGTAGAGGGGAAAAAGAGCAGACTAAGTACAGAGTGAAAGGTCGAGTTTATTAAGTATTGACGGTTTCAAGTGGTTAAATATCTGAAAACACAAATTGACATGAATACAAAATACACTGATAATTGTGCTGTCAAACAATGAAACTATATGGAATCTGGGGGTCCCTGCTTCATCTCTCTCTCTCAGCTAAGGGGTCCTTGGCCTGAAAACGTTGAAGACCCCTGATTTATGATGTTTTCTGCTGGTGCTAGAGTCTATGAAATAACACTGTTGACAACTGGAAAAGATGTATTTAATACTGGACACTGGAAGTCTTTCTATTTTAACCCTTTGTTTTAAGCTGGAAGCTGCAGACATGCGTTTCATTGATGATGCGTATACTGTACTTACTGTACTACTGTACTTACTGTACTACTGTACTACTGTACTTACTGTACTACTGTACTTACTGTACTACTGTATGTGCATCCTACAGTCTAATACATGCTCCTTCCTTCCTCCAGACTTCTTTCGGAAAAGGGAGGCGATGATAACTACTATGTTTTGACGTCATTCAGAACTTCTGAAAATCTTTTTTTGGGGGAGTACCTGCACCCAGGGAGAGATATTTGGACGTCACATCCCAGCGGATGGCAACTCCAATCCCCTAGTCCAGTGGTCCTCAAACGTTGTCATGTCAAGGACCCCCACATTGACACTTATTAGCCCGCAGACCCCCCCATTTGAAAATTCATCTATAGCCCAGAGACCACCCATTAGAGAAGAGTTTCTACGGCTCTAGCTGTGATTTCTCAACCATTTTAATTTCAAGGACCCCCGGTTTGACATGCATCAGGCTATGGCCCCTCATTTAATGGCATTTCTATCTCTGAGAAGCCAATTTATATCGTAAAAATCGTGTACAAATGGAACCAAAAGGTCCCGTTAAGGTCCATTTGGATCCATTTGAACACCTCTGCCTGCAAGCCCCAGATGTCTGGACCTTCCATACTAGTTTGTAGTTTGGAAAGTCCGTCCGAAACAAAAGTTATTTTTGTTTTTGTTTGTTTGTTTTCATGATGTTGGAAGGAGCATGTATTGACCATGATAACCCAGACCATCTCCAGTGCTGCTGTGAACAGGCCTGCACATGACTTAACTCAGACTGTTTCCTGTATTACTGAACATAAACATGTACATTATTGTAAACTAAATAATACTACTGGCCGAAGCTCGCTCCGAAGACGCTAATACGTCTGAGGGCTAAACTTGTGTCTTAATTCAAAAAAGTTCTTTTTTTGTTTCTTGTTTTTGTTTCAGGAGACGCAAAAGCTGGATTTTAATCAATCTTATTTGATTTTTTTTGATGGAGGAGTGTGAGTGTTTTTACTAGATAGTATTTTATAAACGTCAGGTTGCCACGTTCGACAAAGCCATCTCTGAGGGGTGATTATGTGGAGACGTTAAGAGAGGTCATGATGTCTTTCAGCCGTTATGAACTTAAAGTCATAATAATAATATATAAAGTACTAATTTCAGGCTTTAAACGTCTGGTTGTTTAATCGTTAACCAGAAAACTCTCAGTGAGCGCCGAGGCATTTGGACATCTCTGCTAGGGATGTGGCGATACGAAAACGACACGTTGGATTACTGGACGATCTCCCCAAAAATAGCCGATCTACAAGCTCACACACGATTCTACAAGCTCACAACGAGTTAACGGTTGTAGAATCAGAGTGAAATAATAAGAGGGTTTAAGTGGAACTGAAACTACAGCTCAACAAAAGCCAATTCATCATAGGACAGTTTCACCATGAATTAAAATCTTCACGATTATTACAATTTCCCCCCCTTTTTTTAACATAAATGATAATAACGGTTATCGTCTCATCCCCAATGACTTTGGGTCTTAAAGGGGTAGTTCACTAAAAATACATTTTATTGATTATTTTTTAGTTTTTGTCACATTCCTATAAGCCAATAATTTGACGACCATCAGTGGTTCCCTATGGAGACACAAAGAGCCTGCTTTGTTCCCTATGGAGACACAAAGAGCCTGCTTTGTTCCCTATGGAGACACAAAGAGCCTGCTTTGTTCCCTATGGAGACACAAAGAGTCTGCTTTGTTCCCTATGGAGACACAAAGAGCCTGCTTTGTTCCCTATGGAGACACAAAGAGCCTGCTTTGTTCCCTATGGAGACACAAAGAGCCTGCTTTGTTCCCTATGGAGACACAAAGAGCCATGGAGACACAAAGAGCCTGCTTTGTTCCCTATGGAGACACAAAGAGCCTGCTTTGTTCCCTATGGAGACACAAAGAGCCTACTTTGTTCCCCATGGAGACACAAAGAGCCTGCTTTGTTCCCTATGGAGACACAAAGAGTCTCCTCAAATTATTTTCTTAGGAATACGACAAAAATAAATATCCATGAATTCACGTCTCCATGGGGTGATTTAAAAAAAATAAAGTAATTTTGGGGTTGAACTATCCCTTTAACCAAACCTGACCAACCAAACTTAGCGCTGGAATCCAATGCAGGCTCCCTATTGGTTCAGTGATCTATGCGCCACACCCCCCTGCTCTGATTGGCTGAGGGAAATGAAAGGTAGACTCCCACTTCCTATATCTGGAATGTCAACAGAATTGCCCAGGCTTTTATTTTGGAGCCGAACGCGAATGAAAATAAAAGCCTGGTTATCGAGGCTACTGAAATAGTGGTCCCAACTAAAGCCAATACACAACCATTAATCCATATAATAACTCATCATTTGAAAAGTACTGGTCTTCCAGTAGTGCTGCAATATTTGAAAAGCAAATTTTATTTTATTTTGTTTGTGTGTGTGTGTGTGTGCGTGTGCGTGTGCGTGCGTGTGTGTGTGTGCGTGCGTGCGTGTATATTTAGAAGCCTTTGTGTATCTCTTATATCAGAAACTCAAAGTCAAACGTTTTATTTTTTATTTTTCATATTTTATTGAATTTGCAATATTACGCCTCGTACATTTCCTGTCATCTGAAAGTCTTAGTCCTTCGACCCCCCGCGCGCGGCTCACGTTTATTTATATCTAATAATTTATAACTCTCCCCGATGATCACACAAACAGCCATGCAGTAAACCAGTGGTTCTCAAGCTTGGGGTCGGGACCCCAAGTGGAGTCCCCAAATTATTTGGTGGGGGTCCCAGCTTAAAGGAGTAGTTCACCCCCAAAATGACTTTTTTTCTATTGATTACTCATGCCATGGAGAGTAGAGTTCAATAATATTTTTTGGTTTTTGTCACATTCCTAAGACAAAAATTTTATTCGAGTAAATTTACCCCCATTGATTCCGGATGGTGACCCGTTTCGAAACGGGTCCCCATCCGGAACGAATGGGGGTAAATTTATTGTTATCACATTTTTGTTTTAGGAATGCGACAAAAAACTAAAAATATTATTGAACTCTAGTCTCCATGGCATGAGTAATCAATAGAAACATTTTCATTTTGGGGGTGAACTACTCCTTTAATGTAATTTATTTTTTTCACTCAACGGTAAACAAACCAACATGCAGTAAAAGTGTAGGATATCTGCACATTTATAAAAGTGACAATTTAAGGACTTTCAAGACCGTTTTAATAACAAAACGGACAAATATTAAGTAAGCAAGAGGCGAACGTTGTAAAAAATAGCCGATCTACATTGTAAAAAATAGCCGATCTACATGCTCACAATGCCTCGCATTGCGAGGCGTTGTGAGCATGTAGATCGGCTATTTTTTACAATGTAGATCGGCTATTTTTTACAATGTAGATCGGCTATTTTTTACAACAGCAATATAGATCTGCTATTTTCACAATATTCATCTGTGGAACCGAGTCACATTAAATGTAATCTTACAATAAATCGAGAAGTCTCTGTGGGGGTCCCCAGTTCAAATATCTTTTTATTTTGGGGGTCACGGCCTAAAAAGGTTTGAGAACCCCTGCAGTAAACTATACATCTTTAATATCATCATTTAATATTATAATTCCCTCCAGTTGTGCTCACTAATTAGAGTTGTGCTATTATGAGATATTATTAAAACGATTTCTCTGGTTTTTATGATCTTTTTTGTTTTCCATGAAATGACGTTAGATTGCTCTGGAATAAACAGTGTCACAGAACTTAACAGAATGTTCAGGACTTGTACTGTAATGGGAGACACACTTTAATAGAGATGTAATAATAAGTATTAACACTGGAAAAGATGTGAATGATGCATAATATTCACATCATGTAGAAGCAATAAAATGACAGCCAAGGAAGATGTACATTCTTTTCCCCAATTCATTAATGGTGTAGTCTTTTTTTCTTATTTCGTGTTTTTTGCTGTGCTTTTTTCTGCCTTCATCAATAGATTCAAGGTTCAAGGTTTCAACTTTGTTGTCAACAATACCATTTACAAGTAAAAGGGACGTGAAATTCATTGCACGCTAAAAAACAACACAGCACCAGTCTCAGTGCAGCACCTTTCATCAGCGCCGGAGGAGACAGAAACGGCGCTATAGGCAAGCTCCGTCGGAGCGGCGGCGGGCATTACTGTAATGAGCCTCTGAAAATCCTCTTGTATAATTAAGTGTGCCTGCCATGCAACGCAATGGCAAAACACTTATTGTAATCCGCCATACTTAAGTAATTAAGTTCCTTGCAAATTTCGGCACGTAATAACTGCCGCACGATTTACACCACCGACGCAATATATACATCAAAACGTGCGGCTCGGCCGGGAATGGGGTGCTATTACTTTTCTTTCCGATCCGCGTTACCATTGCGACGTAATTCGCAAAAAACGACGCCAAAAAACCCCATTGACTTAGAATGGGGGAAACTTCGGCACGTAATAACTGCCGCACGATTTACGCCACCCCCGCAATATATACATCAAAATGTGCGGCTCGGCCGGGAATGGTGTGCTATTACTTTTCTTTCCGATCCGCGATACGATTGCGATGTAATTCGCAAAAAACGACGCCCAAAAACTCCATTGACTTTGAATGGGGGACTCCGAAAAAAACCCAGAAACTTTGGCGCCACATAACTCTGCCATACTTTTGCCTAGCAACGTCATTTAAAATGTAAAATGCTCACACAACTTTGGTCTTTTTCCGACCAATAGGGATGAGCTGTAATTGATTAAGCCCCGCCCCCTCTATAACAGGAAGTGCCCTTCACCAAACAGGAAGTGCCGCACGATTTACGCCACCCCCGCAATTTATACATCAAAATGTGCGGCTCGGCCGGGAATGGTGTGCTATTACTTTTCTTTCCGATCCGCGATACGATTGCGATGTAATTCGCAAAAAACGACGCCCAAAAACTCCATTGACTTTGAATGGGGGACTCCGAAAAAAACCCAGAAACTTTGGCGCCACATAACTCTGCCATACTTTTTGCCTAGCAACGTCATTTAAAATGTAAAATGCTCACACAACTTTGGTCTTTTTCCGACCAATAGGGATGAGCTGTAATTGATTAAGCCCCGCCCCCTCTATAACAGGAAGTGCCCTTCACCAAACAGGAAGTGCCTCTATAACTCATGAACCGTTTGTCGTACAGACTCGCGGCTGGTGTCATACATTTTTTTTTTCTCAACATTTTTTTCTCAAATTTTTTTTTTCTCAAAAATTTTTTTTTTCTCAAAAAAATTTTTTTCTCAATTTTTTTTTTCTCAATTTTTTTTTCTCAAAATTTTTTTTTCTCAAATTTTTTTTTCTCAATTTTTTTTTCTCAAATTTTTTTTTTCTCAAAATTTTTTTTTCTCAAAAATTTTTTTTTCTCAAATTTTTTTTTTCTCATTTTTTTTTTCAAAAATTTTTTTCTCAAAATTTTTCCTCAAAACTTTTTTTTTTCTCAAAAAACGTTTTTTTTTTCTCAAAAAACTTTTTTTTTCTCACAAAACAATTTTTTCTCAAAAAACTGTCGTTAATGTGTGACCCGTGATAACGGCCAAAAATGCGCCAAAACGCCACTAATTAGTCGAAATGGCTGACTTCCTGTTTGGTTTCTGATTGGCTGCTGGCCTTGTGACGTGGGTAGAGCTGCGAGGGCCCGGTCATCGCTGCTTGCAGCTTTAATTCATTAATCGTCCATGACCTTAATTGGGGCCTATTTCGCCAAACAGGAAGTGCCCCTCACCAAACAGGAAGTGACCCTTGATCTCGTGAACCGTTTGTCATACAGACACGCGGGTTGCGTCAAATGACAAGATTAAGAGTCCTTAAACTTAATTGGGGCCTATTTCGCCAAACAGGAAGTGCCCCTCACCAAACAGGAAGTGACCCGTTTTCTCGTGAACCGTTTGTCGTACAGACATGTGGGTGGTGTCATATGAAGAACAATAATGTTAAAGTTTATGCAAAAAATGCTAATGTTAATAACGCTAATGCTAACACCAACCGCTACACAAGGTTGCACAGACTTAGCGAGCTGCAGGCACACTTAAAATTTCTTAGAAATTTTCTTTTCTAGTCATCCTTGCGGCTGCACTTGGTTTTGGGTAAATTAATTCCTCTAAAGCTGGTTGCACACTGCTGCGTTTTTCGTTGCGAAATGCGTTTTTCAGGGCAAGGAGAGAGAGAGAGATAGAGAGAGCAAGGGACCGAGTGGTGCGCGAAACGGGCGGCAGTGTGCAAACGTGACTGACATAACGTGAGGTTGATTTTTTTATTCACGCGCTCCGAAAATCACTCCGATATTCGGCCCGAAAAACGCAGCAGTGTGCAACCACCTTAACTCTGTGTGCCCTTCTCTGGTCCTGCCTGGTAGTGTATTCTCTCCAGCGCTGCTGTCATTGTCAACAGTTTCTTCTTGACAATTTGTCAACAGTTTCTTGAGCAGAACATGACGGTGGACACCGTGGACTCACAGCCTGATAATCTTTAGAGTTAGTCTTTTTGACATGTTTGCTATTTATATTCGTTCGCTCTTACTACCTGTCAGTGCTTCCTGTTTACTTCTGTTCAGACTTGGCGGGTAGTTCAGTGGGTGTGTGTTTACCAGGGCAGGGCTGCTGCTTGGCCATTACGTGGGCGCCTCTCCCTCCCCCGAGGCGGCTTCAGGTGCAGTGATTGGCACATTTAATAGCTGCACGCACCGGGTTGGCCAACACTGCCGCTGCCCGTTTTTATTTTTTTATTTTTTTCTTCCCTCCCTCGCTCGCCCTCGCTCGCTCTCTCCCTCTCTCTCTCTCCCTCTTCCCCAACACATTTTCGGCGCCTCTCAGAAGTGCCGCTCTAGGCAGTTGACTATTCGCCTTCATATACGCGCGGGCCCTGCTTTCATGACAAAAGCAGCTCAAAGCGCTTTACAGAGCAGCTTAACAGAATAGGTACACATGATTAACAATAAAGCAGAGAAGAAAAGTATAAACATAAAACAACATTAAACATTTGAAAGATCTGTGGAATAAGCAGTGTTTACTGACTAGACTAGAGGCAATATTTAAGGCAGACATAAGGCATGTTTCCATAAACGTATTCGAATTAGGGAAGCGAATTATCAGAAATTCTCATTAAGACAAAGCTAATTTAGCATGTTTCCATTTGCGGGTGTCATTCGAATTAGCGATGGTCTTATGGATTGATCGGGCAGATTTTTTCCAGACCGAATCTGAGCACTGCACGTCTGACTGCTGTGACTCGGTCGCTGCACAGTGCTCATCCTGCAAATTTCGGTGTCCTCTGGAAGGTGGCCGATCTGCAAGCACACAGCGTGGCGCGGAGACGCGGATGCAAGCTGCTGTGAGCTTGTAGATCGGCCACTTTTGGCACGCAATACCGTGTGATGAGGAAGGGTTAGCCACGGATGGCTTGACTCCGGGAGGTGAAAACGGGAGGAATTTACACACGGTCCGTGTCACTCCGTGTGTAACAAACAACCGGTTTGTTTTGTGGGCTATAAACGCTATACAATGGACGTTAAGCGGCAGGGGAAAGTGTTAAGTTGGAGGACGATATGGACCAGAATGTTATAATCTATACGCATTTATTGTCTGACCCGTTTCCATTCACAAATGCGCATTTAGTTTATTTGATAAAGCCCCAAAATCCACCTCCTCCAAGCTGATACATTTTTTTGCGGATAGGCCTAATGAAAGTTTATTTGCATTTTGAAGTAAATCACGGGTCACACATTAACGACAGTTTTTTGAGAAAAAATTGTTTTGTGAGAAAAAAAAAGTTTTTTGAGAAAAAAAAAACGTTTTTTGAGAAAAAAAAAAACGTTTTGAGGAAAAATTTTGAGGAAAAAAAAAAATTGAGAAAAAAATTTTTGAGAAAAAAAATTAGAAAAAAAATTTGAGAAAAAAAAATTTGAGAAAAAAAAATGTTGAGAAAAAAAAAAATTGAGAAAAAAAAATTGAGAAAAAAAAATTTGAGAAAAAAAAATTTTGAGAAAAAAAAATTGAGAAAAAAAAATTGAGAAAAAATTTTTTTTCTCAATTTTTTTTTTCCTCAAAATTTTTCCTCAAAACTTTTTTTTTTCTCAAAAAACGTTTTTTTTTTCTCAAAAAACTTTTTTTTTCTCACAAAACAATTTTTTCTCAAAAAACTGTCGTTAATGTGTGACCCGTGATAACGGCCAAAAATGCGCCAAAACGCCACTAATTAGTCGAAATGGCTGACTTCCTGTTTGGTTTCTGATTGGCTGCTGGCCTTGTGACGTGGGTAGAGCTGCGAGGGCCCGGTCATCGCTGCTTGCAGCTTTAATTCATTAATCGTCCATGACCTTAATTGGGGCCTATTTCGCCAAACAGGAAGTGCCCCTCACCAAACAGGAAGTGACCCTTGATCTCGTGAACCGTTTGTCATACAGACACGCGGGTTGCGTCAAATGACAAGATTAAGAGTCCTTAAACTTAATTGGGGCCTATTTCGCCAAACAGGAAGTGCCCCTCACCAAACAGGAAGTGACCCGTTTTCTCGTGAACCGTTTGTCGTACAGACATGTGGGTGGTGTCATATGAAGAACAATAATGTTAAAGTTTATGCAAAAAATGCTAATGTTAATAACGCTAATGCTAACACGAACCGCTACACAAGGTTGCACAGACTTAGCGAGCTGCAGGCACACTTAAAATTTCTTAGAAACTTTCTTTTCTAGTCATCCTTGCGGCTGCACTTGGTTTTGGGTAAATTAATTCCTCTAAAGCTGGTTGCACACTGCTGCGTTTTTCGTTGCGAAATGCGTTTTTCAGGGCAAGGAGAGAGAGAGAGATAGAGAGAGCAAGGGACCGAGTGGTAGGCCTGTCACGATTCACTAAACCCACGATTCGATTCGAATCACGATTCAAGGTTGACGAATCACGATGTGACGATTTTTTCACGATTTTTTCAACACATTTATTTTCCAGAGAACTTACCCAAAAAAATCCACAATTCTTACAATTCCAGTATTTTTTTTGCTTTTAACAATACTGTTTTCTCTTATGCTCTTTTCAATACAGTAGAACTATCAAATGACAAAAAAACAACAACAATTAGTCAATTACATTTCAGTTCTCTTGTCTTCTCTTACAAGGAATCCTGTATTTCTTTTTTACAACACTGTGTTGTGTTCTCTTATCCTATACACGTAAACTTGTCAAATCCTGTTGTTTTAAACAATACTCCTAAAATCTTTTCAATACTGTATCAAAGAATGCCTTTTTCCTGTGGTACATAGCAAGCCAACTGTACTGTAAGCCACAAGCCAGGCACAAACTAAGGCATAACAACAACTCTTACCCTCTTTTCAAAATCAATACTGCAGTGCATCAAAGTCAAGACCTATAGTATTCGGAGGTAGATAAGTTGGCCAACTCAGGCATACTTACTTTCTTTATCTTTCTTTAACATAAATGAAATACAAATGTAAAACAAATTCCTAATACAAAGAATAACTTAAAATATATTGTCTTAGCAAAAATAAAATGAATTTAAAAACATCCCAGATAAAATAAATAAATTATAAATAAATAAAATTAAATACAATCTCAAATAAACACAATAAACGTTACCCCCCCCCCCTCCTTGCTACTTGAGTTTACAGGTCCTCTTTCTTTTTCTTTTCCTTTTCCATGTTTTTTTTTAGGAATACCAGCATATCTACATTCTCAGGCAACAGGCAAGATCTCTGAGCATTCACAATATCCCCTGCTGTTGAAAAGACCCTTTCACTGGGGACAGAGGTGGCTGGTATAGAGAGGAAGGCTTTTGCTACAGGGGCAAGCAGTGGGTAATGCTTTGCATTATCCTTCCACCACTTGAGTGGGCATTTGTTGAGGTCAATGCTTGCTTCATGCGTGTACTTATCCATTTCCCTGTCAATGTCACTGATGGACGGTGCTGCTGCTGGTTCAGTGTTAGTGAAAGTCCCTCCAAGGAGCTCTTCCAGGGCTGTCTTCTTGGGTGGAGGTCCTTCCCGCTCAGGTAGTGCTGCTGTGCCTGTGGGGTCTGCAGGTGTGGGGCCGCTGGTACCTGCTACCACCACCTCATCTGCTGCCCTGGTGGTCTGTAAATAAATAGCAGAAAGAGGAAAAAAGGAAGAAAAAATAGAGAAAGAAAAGAGGGTCTCATTGATTCATTGTTATAGAAACAACTTGCTACAGTTGCTAGACCTACTACTGTATATCAGCCAGGCATTTAGAAAAAAATAATATTAGACTAAGATCATAAACCACCAAATATCCAATGAAGAAAATAACTATATATTATATTAACATTATTTTTCAGTATTAGAAATAAATAAATTGTTGAGTTAATACCTGGGTGGAAAACTGCACAGCTTTCTCCTTCAGCCTGTGGTAGACGGCCTGGCGCTCTTCTTCTGCTTCATCTAGATGAGCCAGGGTGAGGAATCTGGGGTCTAATGCAGTGTACTCCAGCAGCTTGTCATGCTCATCTCTGTATCTGCTGGACAGGTTGGTGAAGATGGCTCTCTTCATGTTGGCCACGATGGGTGAGTCTCCTTCTCTGGGAGACATGCTTTTCTCAATATTACCCTTTAAGGGTGCAATGAGAGACACAGTTGGGCTGCTTTCATCAGACATCACTTTGGTGGCTATTTTCAGAGGTTTCAGAAGCTCCACAATGTCATAGGCATCTCGTATGTCTGCGTTGCTCAAAGTATCTAGATCACCAGCATTTTTTCGGACAGACTCTGTGAGGAGAGTTGCAGCGATAGCAGGTTGTTGTTCCAGGTATCTTTCAAGCATTTCCAGACTGCTGTTCCATCGCGTTGTGACGTCGATGACGAGCTTGTTTTGAGGGATACCCAGGGCTTTCTGTTTTGTTGTGAAGATGGCATTTGTATGAGGGCTGCGGTGGAAGAACGCTGCAACACGTCTCACCCGACCCAATAAGCGGAGGGCAGCATTCACTTTCAAACCCGCCTGCGATGCCAAGTTTAAAGTGTGGGCGAAACATTTGATATGGGGAGCCAAGCCTACCTCCCTCACTGCAACGTTCATATTACTCGCGTTGTCCGTAACAATGGCAATGTTACGATTAGGCCTCTCCAGTTTCCATTCTGTCACAGCTGCACTCAGGACTTCGCCTATGTTGTGACCAGTGTGCGATTCTAACATAGCGCGAGTTTGAAGCACAATATTTGCCATCTCCCAGTTGACATCAATACCATGGGCTGTGATAGTGATATAACTCTCGGTGGCCCTCGATGTCCAGCCGTCTGATGTCATCGAAGGGTTATCTAAACCACTGAGGCGCTCGATAACTTTATCTTTTACTTCCCTGTAAAGCGCTGGCAATACTTTGTCTGTAAAGTGCGCACAGGACGGGAGGATGTATTGAGGCTCCAGTGTTTTCATCAGTAGCTTAAACCCCTCATTGTCAACAACCGAGACTGGTCTCATGTCCATCGCTATGAATATACCAATGGCCCTCGTAATCTGCCTGGCTCTAGCACTCCCCTGGGGTAGGGGGTGTCCATAGGGTAGGGTAGTCTGCCCTTTAGGTAAACGTTTCTCTTTAGCTTTACCTGGAGGGGTTGTTGTTGACTGAAGCTTTTCTTTATGATGGCGGGATAAATGCTGGGACATGTTGCTTGTATTCTGTTTGTAGGGAACCAACTTTTTGCAATGTTTGCATATTGTGTTCTTCTTGTCAACTATCTTTTCTCCGTTATTATTTACCGTTTTAGGGAAGCCAAAATGTTTCCACACATCGGACTTGAATTTGCTTGGCGCCTCCTCAATTTCAATCTCCATAAATTCAACTTCATTATCCTCCTCCTGCTCCCAGTCACTTGGTTCACTTTCCACCTCCTCCATGACTCACGCTTTTCTTTTTCTTTTCTCGCTGTCTGTGTTCGCCTTTGCTTGTACTAACGCACTTGTGTCTGAGATCTGCAAAAATCAACACCGCACACATGCAGCACCCGCCTTCCTGCTGTGGCTGCGTGTGACGTAAGACGTTGAACAAGCAGTGACGTGAGACGTTGAAGACAGAATGGAGTTTAAGTCGAGGGCGACCTCTGGTGGTCGAATCGCGATACGTTTTTTAAAAAATCGATTTCCACCGTCCCCCAATAAAATCGATTTAAATCGATTTTATTGGAAATCGTGACAGGCCTACCGAGTGGTGCGCGAAACGGGCGGCAGTGTGCAAACGTGACTGACATAACGTGAGGTTGATTTTTTTATTCACGCGCTCCGAAAATCACTCCGATATTCGGCCCGAAAAACGCAGCAGTGTGCAACCACCTTAACTCTGTGTGCCCTTCTCTGGTCCTGCCTGGTAGTGTATTCTCTCCAGCGCTGCTGTCATTGTCAACAGTTTCTTCTTGACAATTTGTCAACAGTTTCTTGAGCAGAACATGACGGTGGACACCGTGGACTCACAGCCTGATCTAATCTTTAGAGTTAGTCTTTTTGACATGTTTGCTATTTATATTCGTTCGCTCTTACTACCTGTCAGTGCTTCCTGTTTACTTCTGTTCAGACTTGGCGGGTAGTTCAGTGGGTGTGTGTTTACCAGGGCAGGGCTGCTGCTTGGCCATTACGTGGGCGCCTCTCCCTCCCCCGAGGCGGCTTCAGGTGCAGTGATTGGCACATTTAATAGCTGCACGCACCGGGTTGGCCAACACTGCCGCTGCCCGTTTTTATTTTTTTATTTTTTTCTTCCCTCCCTCGCTCGCCCTCGCTCGCTCTCTCCCTCTCTCTCTCTCCCTCTTCCCCAACACATTTTCGGCGCCTCTCAGAAGTGCCGCTCTAGGCAGTTGACTATTCGCCTTCATATACGCGCGGGCCCTGCTTTCATGACAAAAGCAGCTCAAAGCGCTTTACAGAGCAGCTTAACAGAATAGGTACACATGATTAACAATAAAGCAGAGAAGAAAAGTATAAACATAAAACAACATTAAACATTTGAAAGATCTGTGGAATAAGCAGTGTTTACTGACTAGACTAGAGGCAATATTTAAGGCAGACATAAGGCATGTTTCCATAAACGTATTCGAATTAGGGAAGCGAATTATCAGAAATTCTCATTAAGACAAAGCTAATTTAGCATGTTTCCATTTGCGGGTGTCATTCGAATTAGCGATGGTCTTATGGATTGATCGGGCAGATTTTTTTCAGACCGAATCTGAGCACTGCACGTCTGACTGCTGTGACTCGGTCGCTGCACAGTGCTCATCCTGCAAATTTCGGTGTCCTCTGGAAGGTGGCCGATCTGCAAGCACACAGCGTGGCGCGGAGACGCGGATGCAAGCTGCTGTGAGCTTGTAGATCGGCCACTTTTGGCACGCAATACCGTGTGATGAGGAAGGGTTAGCCACGGATGGCTTGACTCCGGGAGGTGAAAACGGGAGGAATTTACACACGGTCCGTGTCACTCCGTGTGTAACAAACAACCGGTTTGTTTTGTGGGCTATAAACGCTATACAATGGACGTTAAGCGGCAGGGGAAAGTGTTAAGTTGGAGGACGATATGGACCAGAATGTTATAATCTATACGCATTTATTGTCTGACCCGTTTCCATTCACAAATGCGCATTTAGTTTATTTGATAAAGCCCCAAAATCCACCTCCTCCAAGCTGATACATTTTTTTGCGGATAGGCCTAATGAAAGTTTATTTGCATTTTGAAGTAAAAACATTTTGCGAATAAGCCTTAAATGTGCATTAAGAGGCTTTATGGAAACGCCACTATAGTGAGAAATTGACTTTCGAGAGAGAGAAATAAGCAGATTTATAATCAACGAATTGCTCCTGTCTGGAGCCCTGGTCGAGTAGGGCAGATGGACCCACAATGCACCTGGATCTTTTGAAAAAATTACATCAAGACCATTCTTTGGGGTAAAGGTATACAGGTATACACACACACGCGCACACACGCACGCACGCACGCACGCACGCACGCACGCACGCACACACACACACACACACACACACACACACACACACACACACACACACACACACACACACACACACAGTGCTCATCACATTTGTATTCTATGTGTATTCTATATGTCTGTCATCCAATAGTTGGCCTTGTACCAGTGAACTGTACTGTCATGAAACTGTACCTTTTAGTTGACCTTGTACCAGTGAACTTACTGTCATGAAACTGTACCTTTTAGTTGACCTTGTACCAGTGAACTGTACTGTCATGAAACTGTACCCTTTCCTATGCAAACTTCTAATGAATTCTTACAGTAAATCAATCAAAAAGATCTGCAACAAATCTACCAAACAACATATTTTGTTGTGATTAAACAAATACCATACAGAACCACTAGATGGCATCATGAGACCAGGATTGTTCCTTAGATTGGTAGGAAGTCTGAGTCATATTAAAAGTTCCTCCCTTCACATGAAACATGTTTGACAGTTAGAAAACAGGATCCATTTTGAGAAGAACAGCAACGCAGAAGGACCAACACACACAGTTTAATGGAGGGTAAGTGTGTTTAATAATACTAATCCATCTGTTCTATACATTAATGTAGATTACATTAAATACAACACATACATGTCATCTATTATTCTATAAACATTAAGCACTTTAATCAAAGATCACAGGGAGGGGCTGAGGCCTTGAATGTTTAGAGGTGTGGTCTTTTATGGTTGAAAAAGTTTTTTTTAGAGTTTAAGGGAATTTGACGTAAACATGATTTAAACTTTTAGATATAGCCAGTGTCATGCACTGAAAAGTAGCTGATCTATTATAAGCTCATGGTGAGTTGCAGCGCGACACTGACATGTTGTGAACTTGTAGATCTGCTTTATGCGTAGGCTATGGTTAAAGTGTGCGTGTGTGTGCGTGCGTGCGTGCGTGTGTGTGTGTGTGTGTGTGTGTGTGCGTGCGTGCGTGTGTGCGTGTGTGTGTGTGTGCTTACAGCAGATCAGGCCATTTCCCAGAAACTGACAAAAAACAGGAAGTGCTGCTATGTGTCTTGTTGCTGCTCTCTCTCTCTCTCTCTCCCTCCCTCTCTGGTGATGATGTCAGTCTCAACACCTCAGGCCGCATTCACACAGATGCGTGAGACATCTTCTCCGTATCGTCTGAGAATGAGGGGGGGTGGCAGGTCCAATGCATTGTCAATGGAAGGTTGTTTTTTTTTTTTGTCGTTGCCGTGTCTCTAGCTCAACCACAGGCTGTCTTTTGGCCAAGAGACACGGCAACGACAAAAAAACCACGTGACCTCCGTTGACAATGAATTGGATCAGCCCCTCCCCCACTCATTCTCAGACTACACGGACACGATAGCTGTCGCAACTGTGTGTAGGGCGCCTAAGAGTGTGTGTGTGTGTGTGTGTGTGTGTGTGTGTGTGTGTGTGTGTGTGTGTGTGTGTGTGTGTGTGTGTGTGTGTGTGTGTGTGTGTGTGTGTGTGTGTGTGTGTGTGTGTGTGTGTGTGTGTGTGTGTGTGTGTGTGCGCGTGCGTGCGTGCAGTCAGAGCCATCTAGTGAAATGTGAGGCCCTGTTTTGCTATTGTTCCGTCTAGGTGGGATTCTGACTAAAGGCTCATTATTCAGAGTCCAGGGTGGAGTGAGCAGCTATAGTGCTGTAGTTTTCTAGTCATTCACCTTAAAAGAGGTAAAGAGGCTTCACCACAAGCTCAGACACATCTCCTCTGCTTTTACTACCAGACAATCACCCTGTTTCACCCTGTTCACTGAACACTGATTGGTCTAGAAGCTGGGTGGGCGGTCCTCTTGTTTTCCTCAGGCAGTTCATGAAAACAGCAGGGACTGGGAGCTTTCTCGCCCCCCTAGTGGCAAGAAAAGGAACTTCTGGGAACTCAGATTGGGGAGTTTTACCCTAGTGGCTGGTGTGTGTGTGTGTGCGTGCGTGCGTGCGTGCGTGCGTGCGTGCGTGCGTGCGTTCATTCATCAATTCATTAATAATGTTCTACTTTTTATATTTGTGTGTAACCCTGACAGGTTAAATAAACACCAAAGATGAGTGAGAGTGTGGAGAGAGAGGAGGAGGGGAAACATCACATCCACAGAGCAGATGAACCTGGACCTTCATGCTTAAAGTATGACAATCCTCCTGAACAATATACACTAGAACACTATACCATTATATACCAGGGGTTTTCAAAGTGGGTGACGGGGCACCCTGGGGTGCCGTGACGGCAGTCCAGGGGTGCCGTTGGAATAAGTGGAAAAGACACTTGAAAAAATATTTAGTATCATTTTAAACTTAAAGTACAAAGTTATTTTCAGTCAGTTCTAACCAAAATGGCTGTTATCTTAACGTTTTCTTTGTAACATAATCACTAAAATATTGTCACTGTCGGGCAGAAACCTCCTATCTCCAAGTTTCAGCATACAAGACCATCGCACAAAACGTTTTCACTGTACATTTTATAGATGATAAATACAAAACAAACGGTTTTGGACATACAAGGTTTCCACCCGACAACGACGATATGCTATAAATATAAGGTGCTGGGAGTGTAAATTATAATGTAGGGGTGCCTCGGATTTAAATAAAATATTTGTGGGGTGCAAAAATTTGGGAACATAACCTACCTAACAGTAGATGGCAAGTGAAAACATCCTGTGTTTGAGTATTATAACAAGACGGTTAAACAAAAACATAATGCATGATAATGCACATTATCGCAATTTAATAATTCACGAGGTCAGAATGACTGACAGGTGTCTGTGTCAATCAACTTCAACTGGTTTTCGTGGCTCGTTGATCGTCAGCCCGCCCGTCTTTACATATTAATGTCCAACCCATTCTCACTCCCTTTGCTTCACCCATCCGACGCCTTCCTTTGCTTCACCCCTGCGACGCTCTAGGAATGTCTATTGCGTCAAGGGTGCGACGGGAACGGAGAGTTTTTGAACGAGAACGGTGTCTTAGTATGCATGCGCCGACATGTGGTTACTGGAATATTTTTCACTGACAGCCGTCACGGGGAATCGAACCCCGGTCCCTGGATTTGTATCTCCATGCTCTACCGACTGAGCTAACCAGAGTGACTGGGAAGTTCCTTTTTTTTTTTTGTGGCAAAAAAACAATATCAAAAATCCTTCCATTAAAAACAACCCACAACTCCAGCCGTTTATCACAGCCTGTAGTATCATACTGCTTTGAGACCGCTCCAAAAAGTGCCCTATAAAGTAAGAAAATTAACTTTAAAATGCTTCCGGTCAAAACAAAGACGTGCACGAAAAGGGAGCGAGCATGGCCAGGCGTGTGCGTTGTCAGTCACGCTCGTTCGTCGGATGTGTCTCCACTGTTTGTTTTGAAGTCGCGTCATCGCAATCAAGGCAACAGGTTTACGGTGAAACAGAAAGCTAGAGATGGGATTTATGGCTCTATGAAGTGAGCCGGATTTAAGATCCGTTCCTTACAAAGAGCCGTTCAAAAGACTGGCTCATTTTAGTCTTAGGTACTTTGTACATTTTTATTATAAGTTCAAATCACTTCAACCCTATATACATTTCAGCCATATATACATTTCTGCCGTCTAAATCTACAAAGTAGAAGGTACTACAGGCTTTGATAAACGGCTGGAGCTGTGGGTTTTTTTTAATGGAAGGATTTTTGATATTGTTTTTTTGCCACAGAAACGGGTCTCTGATTGATTCCCATTATATATTTTTCGCCGATTCTGGATTTACCATTAAAGAAGGTTTTAAAAACAAAAATTATCCTTGGGTCATAAACATCACAGGGTAAGTAAACGACAGAATAAAGTTTATTCCTTTGGGTGAACTACTCCTTTAAATAAAGTAAATGATGTTGATCCTCTCTTCCTACCAGGGTTGATCAGCACAGAGCAGGGTCTCCTGTACCCAGCTGTGTCTCCATGAAGAGTGACTGGTCCATGGATAGACCTATTGACTTCAAAGATGGACACCACTCTACTGATCACAGGTCAGAATGTAAAACACATCATTTAGTTGTTATCAAACTCTACTGAGAACAGATCATGAGGTTTATAATGTTTTGACTGTTAATACTTTAGTTTTGAACTATGAACATGTAATGATGGTATTAAAGTGTTTCTTTTCAGTTAATAAACTCTGTGGGCGGCTTGCACCAACACGGATTAAGCCTTAACCTGGTTTAAATCAAGGTTTATTTTTTAATCCAGTTGCACCAAACTTTAAACCTAGTTTTAATCAATCAGGTTTAGTTTTAAACCATCCTTTTATTCTTGGTTTGAATTGTTACTGTAAACCTGGATTAATCCTGTTGCACCACTACTTTAAACTTCGATTTAAACATCAGTAAGGGATTAATTTTAAACCTGCAGGAGAGGTGCTTTAAATGTATAAACATGCCATTGACATGAATGGGGGTCCTGCCTCCTGTGAGAAGTCTCCCTCCTATCTCCAGCTGGCAGCGCGGCACCCATCAGGCTGTGTGCAACTGCACACTGCGGACATTTCGTTTATCATTGATTGATTTACCACAGAACTCGTCCAGCTAAAGCTCTTTTTCGTGGCTTGAAAAGTCTGTTTGAAGGTGCACCGCACGCCGCGACATGTTCTCTGTTTGTTTGGGAAACCAGGAATGAGCGCCGTAGTGCGAGCTGTGAGGGGGCGTATCTAAAACACCACACTACCCCACTACGCACCACAAAGTGTCCCGTTTGCCTACAATCTTCCACAGTTCACACGTCGCTTCTAGTAGATCGACCCTTTCCCCGCCTCCCCGTTCCTTTGCAAACCCACCAGTCTGCCCACTACGCACCACGGAGTGACACGTTGTGAGCTTGTATATCTTGTTTTAGTGAGTGTCACCGTCGTATGACGGAGGGTTATAAAATGATATATTTTTTGGCTGCAGGCGCTCTTCTTAACATAGGCCTGCCCACATTCTCCCAGAAGTAAATTCGGGCATCTAGTACGGATGCCCCCCGAGCGCCTTCCTAGGAAGGTCCTCGATGCACGTCCCACTGGGAGGAGACCCCGTGGCAGACCAAAGACCAGATGGAGGGATTATATCTCCAAACTGGCTTGGGAACGCCTCGGTATAATCCCTGAGGGAGTGGAGGAAGTTGCTCAGGATAAGGAAATCTGGAGGTCTCAGTTGGAACTGACCCGATTCCGGATAAGCGGTTGAAGATGGATGGATGGATGGATGTAAATTAAAAAGTAACGTTAATGATAATCATAGGCTCAAGAGAATAGTTTATTCCAGTTTGTTAACATCGCAAATCAAAGATGGAGGACATTTAATCCATGAATGAATCACAGGTTATAGTTTTAATCACAGGTTAAGGGTTTAATCATAGTCATAGATTTGTTAAGCAATGCTTAAATTTAAGTGGTGCAACACAACTTGATTTAAAATAAATCCTAGATCAACAAAACCTTGATTAACCCTAAACTAAGATTTATTTAATCCCTCTTGGTACAATCGGCCCTGTGCGTATTTCTATTTCTATTTTTGTTTATATTGCTATTTTCAGTTTTTCTGGTTGCTGCAATGGACTTGAAACCTTACTGAACAAACTCACATGATGCATTTGTATGATTCCAGAAGTGTTGACCACAGAGCAGAGTCTCCAACACCCAGCTGTGTGTCTATGAAGAGTGACTGGTCTAAAGGACTTATGCCCAACTTCAGTAATGAACCTGGACCTCCACACACAAGGTAAGATCACTTTGGAATGCCAATAAAACAGTGCGTGCTTGCAAGATTGGTCACTGAAATTAATTGGTAAAATAAATAAATCAAATGATGAGGATAATCCTGAATCAGTAGTTCAATCTCTCCTTGCCCTAATTGTCTCCACCAGGCTGAAAGGCAGCATGGTCCACTGTGATATTACTCTATAAACTTAGTTACCCGGGGTTCCCCAGGGCTCTGTACTTGGTCCACACATTTCTTCCTCTCTACACCAAATCACTTTGCAGAAAATAGATGATCTACAAGCTCACAGCATGTCAGGGACGTGCTGGGCCCCTTATTCAGCCCGGGAAAAGGAGTTGGAGAGGCCTTCATTGCATTGGCCACGCGCCAGATTTATTTTTGCCTTCCGTACCTGCCACGAGGCCCCCCAAATACTAACGGATGAGCGGTTACTGTGATTGGGTCACTAGGGTTAATCAAGAGGCCAGGGAGTAGTGGGCTGGTATTCAGATGATAGACAAGCCAGTGGGGCCAATGTGATGGCTCTGTGGGCTGCTGCTACTCAGTGCTATAGAGAGAGATCTCTCTCTAGCTCTGCTGCTGCTACTCAGCGCTATAGAGAGAGATCTCTCTCTATAGCTCTGCTGCTGCTACTCAGCGCTATAGAGAGAGATCTCTCTCTATAGCTCTGCTGCTACTCAAAGATTGGCCATTTCAGATCGTGAGAGACAAGCCAGTGGGCCAATTACATGAGTTATATTTACTTTGTGGGCCGCCCAGCCCCCAAAATGGAACGAAGGCAGCCAACGTTTTCTTTTTCTTTTTTATGGCTGGCCTGGACCGACCAGGATTGGAGCGGCTGTTCAGGAGTTGTCTTGCTTTTCCCAAATATGGCCAGCACATCCCTGCAGCTGTGATAACACAAGCTAGATCTGCTATTTGTGCCGACTGTTCACCCAGATGTTGCATCAATACAAAATAAGAAGAACATTAAAAATCTTCTTTGAAACAACCAAACCTGCCTATCGATGATGTCACTGGTAGACAGGTTTCTGAACTGTCCACAGCCCTCCTCTGAGTCACAGAGTGAGTAGACAGGTTTCTGAACTGTCCACATGCAGTCCTCCTCTGAGTCACAGAGTGAGTAGACAGGTTTCTGAACTGTCCACAGCCAGTAGAAATGGTTTCATCTTATAATGAACATTAGTGAGGACCTGTTTTATGAAGATCATAAATAATAGTGAGGACCAATTATGAAGATAAGATGGGAATGTATGTTGATGTTTAACAGTCTCTATACCATGTACAAATGACATCAAATGAACCGTGTTAATTAATGTTCGTTCTTTTAATGTTGTGACTCTAAATACTTTAGTTTTTAAGTATGACCATGTATTGATGGTAATAAAGTGTTTCTTTTCAATTATTAATAAACTCTGTGTGTATTTCTATTTTAGTTTTTATTGCTATTTTCAGTTGTTCTGCATGGTTGCTGCAATGGACTTGAAACCTTATTGAACAAACTCACATGATGCATTGTATGATTACAGAAGTGTTGACCACAGAGCAGAGTCTCCAACACCCAGCTGTGTGTCTATGAAGAGTGACTGGTCTAAAGGACTTATGCCCAACTTCAGTAATGAACCTGGACCTCCACACACAAGGTAAGATCACCTACTTATATCTGTGAACTTCAACTGGAAAGACACAAACAATGTCTTGTATCTCAGATAAAAGACATTGTTTGTGTCTGTGTCCATTCAGTGTCCTAAGGCTGAAAAGCGACCTAAAGGGCGAGGTCACGCCATGTCTTGGCCATCTGGCCAGTGATGTATATCGGACCAGTTATCCATATATGGAGACCCTTGGTACCCATAGATATTCACAGATATGGGCTAGATATTGATGACATCAGGGATCTCCATATATGGACACAAAAGGGATTTGGTTCCCCCGGCATCACAGGGAACTCCATATCTCCATATATGGGCATAAAGGGATTTGGTTCCCCTGACATCACAGTGATGTCAGAGAAGCTGACACAGAAGCACAGAAGCTGAAATATGTTCATATTCAATCGTTACTATTACGTTGTGTTCCGTTTGTGATTCTAATTCTGTCTATCTGGAATATACATTATTATGCAACAAGCTGTGACATTTCTCATGGTAAACTGCGACCTTCGGTCGCAAAAATAAAAAATAACGCTATATAATATACACAATTGTGCACATGAAATATGCAGTCATTTAACATATGACAGGGGTTTTGTCAAATAGATGGGTCATCTGTCAGTAAGGACAACAATGGATATGGCTTAACCAGTCAAAAAATTGACAAATGCACAAATTATATCTTTGTAATTTATGAATGAAAGAGTTATGAATATACAATAGTTCCATGACAGAGTGGAGATTATTATTGTACATCAACACAATGCAGAGTGAACAAATACATTATGTTATATGTGGTATTATATTATATTTACATATTAAATACTATTATACAGTAATATAATGTCTTAATGTCTCCACAGAGAGAGGGAGAGGAGTGGTTGTGTTGTGACAGAGCAGGCGTCCAAGAGATCCAGAACCACAGCTGGACTGAAGACACCCAGTCACACCAGCAGTGGACACAGTAAGACTGGACACAATGTACATTAATTAACACAGTTAATCACTGAAATGTTTGAAATGACAGGAGACATTGTCTAAATGTCCACAATGTGTCATCAGTATCCATGTTTAAATAATGATGCTAAACATCTTATCAACTCTGTATGAAAGGCAGTGATCCGATATCTTCGCTGAAAATAGCAGATCTACAAGCTTACAGATCAGCTTGTAAGCTTTTAGATCAGCTATTTTCTGTCAAAGTTTTCCCCAGAATACGGAAGCTGGGATTTAAGTGGTTAAATTAATAATGTGCATACACAGCTGTGTGGATGTAAGGTTATTAATTCAACTGAATGTTTAAAATGTCTTCATTGTCTTCTCATAGCAGGTGTCAGTCCACAGGAGGTTCTAAAGGTTTATAAGGTCGGTTTGAACAGTCTTGATCGTGTGACATACGTCACTGAAGTGCCCTCCCTCAGCAGCATCTTCACAGAGCTCCACATCTCAGTGGGAGAGAGTGAAGGGGTTAATACCCAACATGAGGTCTGGCAGCTTGAGGCAGCTTCCAAGAAGAAGATCCTCCATGACCAACCAATCAAATGCTCTGACATCTTTAAGCCCCTCCTCCTTGGCAGAGACAAACCCATCAGAAGAGTTCTGACCAAGGGCATCGCTGGCATTGGAAAAACATTCTCTGTGCGTAAGTTCACTCTGGACTGGGCAAGGGGTTTGGAAAATCAAGATGTCATTCTCCTGGTTCCCTTCTCATTCCGGGAGCTGAACTTGGTCAGAGATGAGCAGCACAGTCTTCTCTCACTGATCCATGTTTTCCATCCAACGTTGAAGAAGGTCACAGCAGAGCAGCTTGCTGTCTGGAAGGTTGGCCTCATCTTTGATGGTCTGGATGAAAGCAGGTTTCCGTTGAAATTCGAGAACATTCGCATTGGTTCTCGTGTCTTCCAGAAGAATGCCATTGTTTCTGATGTCACAGTGACATCATCAGTGGATTTGCTGTTGACAAACCTCATCGAGGGGAATATGCTCCCTAACGCCCTCCTCTGGATAACTACCAGACCTGCAGCAGCCAATCAGATCCCTGCTGATCGTGTTGACCTGGTGACAGAAGTACGAGGCTTCACGGACCTCCAGAAGGAGCAGTTCTTCAGGAAGAGATTCAGTGATGAGAAGCTGGCCAGCAAAATCATCTCACACATGAAGACATCAAGGAGCCTCCACATCATGTGTCACATCCCAGTCTTCTGTTCCATCACCGCTACCGTTCTAGAGGACATGTTGAAGACAGACGAGAAAAAACAGCTGCCCAAGACCCAGACTGCGATGTACAGCCACTTCCTGTCGGTCCAGACAAAGAGGAAGTGGAAGAAGTATGAAGAAAGTCATGATGTGAATCAACAGCAGCTCATGGAGAAGGACAGGGAGGTTCTTCTGAAGCTGGGCAGGCTGGCGTTTGAACATCTGGAGAAAGGCAGTGTCATGTTCTACCAAGAAGACCTGGAAGAGTGTGGTCTCGATGTGAAAGAAGCCTCGCTGTACTCAGGAGTGTGCACAGAGATCTTCAAAGAAGAGACTGTTCAATCTGAGAGAAAGGTCTACAGCTTTGTTCATCTGAGCATCCAGGAGTTTCTGGCTGCAGTCTACCTGCTCCACTGTTTCACACAGAAGAACATGAAGGTACTGAAGGCATTCCTGAGAGGAGGAGGAGAAGAAGAAATTACTCTGGAAGACTTCCTGAAGAGAGTTATGGTAAAATCCCAGGAGAGTAAAAATGGCCACCTGGACCTCTTTGTCCGCTTCCTTCATGGCCTCTTACTGGAGTCCAACCAGAGTCTGTTAAAAGGCCTACTGGGTCAAACACAGAAGAGTCCAGAGACCATCCAGAGAGTCATCAACAACCTGAAGAAGATGACCACTAAAGAGCACTCTCCTGAGAGAATGATCAACATCTTCCACTGTTTGATGGAGATGAACGACCACTCAGTGCTTCATGAGATCCAACAGTACCTGAAGTCAGGGGACAGATCAAAGACAAAACTGTCTCCATCCCAGTGTTCAGCTCTGGCCTTCATGCTGCAGATGTCAGAGGATGTTCTGGAGGAGTTGGACCTGGACAAATACAACACAAGGAGGGAGGGGCGATGGAGACTGATCCCAGCTGTGAGGAACAGCAGAAAGGCTCGGTTAGTAGTCATGTGAATAGAAAACTTAGTAGAACAGAATCAATGTACCTTCACACCACTACACTATAACTAGACATGATGGTTCATTTTGGTCACATATCTGACCCAGACACATCATAAAGTACACAAACATCATATAAAACATCTATCAATTCACAGAACCATAACAAGAGGCAATAATAGTTATCAATAACACACACACACACACACACACACACACACACACACACACACACACACACACACACACACACACACACACACAAAACACACACACACACACACACACACACACACACACACACACACACACACACACACACACACACACACACACACACACACACACAGACACACACGCACACACACACACACACACACACACACACACACACACACACACACACCTGCAGTCTAAGCACAAAGAACTCAATTCTGTGCTCCTCCAGTCTGCAACGGCTGTTGTTGATTGACAGTCACTCTTCCCTGTCATTTCCCACAGCCACACCCACACGCAGAGCAGCGCTGCTTTCATTGGTTAACGAGCTCACGCACACACAAGATTTGAATAAAGTCTGTTGAGATGAACTTCATTCAAATTAGATCTGTCCTTGTCAGTCCGTCTGATGCCAGACATCAGCGTGAACTTTGCCGTATCGCACTAGACGGACTGTCACGCAAGCCTCCATTGGAAATGAATGGGATGTGTGCGTTCACACACACATCACACGATTGGTGTGAACAGTGCTTTACTGATAACTACCCCCCCCCCCCCCCCCCCCCCACACACACACACACACACACACACACACACACACACACACACACACACACACACACAAACAGGGTTGATTTCCTTAGGAATTTTTGTTTTGTCTTTTGAATGAAATGTAATTTAGTTTTAGTCATATTTTAATCATCTGAAATGTTTTAGTCTTCGTCTAGTTTTAGTCGACTAAATATCTCATTTATTCAACTAAATCTACAGTTGATTTAGTCGACTAAAATGTATTAGTGTTGCCTTGATGGTGTTGTAATGAAAATAGCAGATCTACAAGCTCACAACACGTTATGCTGCTATTTTCATGATGTCATGTCATTTAGTTTCAGTGCAACCAAACATTTTTGTATTTTAGTTCTACTGGATCTCTTCTCCACTATAGTCCCTCCTTAACATTTTTAGTCTAGCTTGTATGTGTTGACAAAATTGTCTTTTAGTCATCAGTCTTCATTTAGTTCTTATTTAGTTTTTGTCAGTGAAAAGTAGTCAACGAAAATGTTTTGTCAGTTTTAGTCAAGTGCGTCTGTGTCTGTCTGTCTGTCTGATTGACATTGAACTTGCTCTGATTGATCATCTCTGATTTTACATTTAATCTGTCATTACAGAATTGTTGGCTTTGGCTTTCACCTCCAGAAAGAACACATGGAAGTTGTGTCTTCAGCTCTCAGTTCTAATCCATCTCATCTAAGACACCTGGACTTAAGTTACAACAGACTGGATCTACTGGATCTACTCTGTGCTGCACTGGAAAGTCCTCATTGTAGACTGGAGACTCTACGGTGAGATAAATTGACAATAATTATTTCCATCAGTGATTTATCATGTGATTATAATATGAATACTGTGGTGAGACTTTGTGAAGAGTATGAATAAGGTTGATATCACAGTAACACACATTGACTGGAATAATGACGAGGTACAGTAACTACAGTATGTACATGTTACAATTATAATTGAGATTAATTTTTTCACCCAAAACCTCTTCCATTTGTTCTTTCTCTCTTTTTGTGTGTTTTGGTTTCGCAATGTTGAGCCTCCTTACACTTTAAGCCACATTTCCATTCAGACCAGTCAGAGCATTGTGGTGTCTGTCTGTCTGCCTGTCTGCCTGTCTGTCTGTCTGTCTGTCTGTCTGTCTGTCTGTCTGTCTGTCTGTCTGTCTGCCTGTCTGTCTGTCTGTATCAGACAGTGGTGTTAAAAGTAATCCACTTTTACTTTTTTACTGAAGTAAAAGTATCAAAACCACAGTGCATCAATAATCTGTTACTGTAAAAGTGCTGCACTAAAAATATTACTTTAGTAAAAGTATCAAATTAACAGGATCAAAATATACCTAAAAGTACCAAATAGTACTCAGTACTATAAGTTTTCAAAATGTGTCAAAATCTTTGGAAAAATAGAAGATCTGCAGGCTGACAACGCAACGCATTGCTTCACAGTAGCTGTGTATACATGACAGCCTCATTCCAATCTGATCTAAATAAACCCGATTGAAGGTATTGGATCAAGTGTATACATGGGGTGAGATCAATCCGATCTGGTGTTTACATGTGCCCACTTATAAATCGTGTTGTGACGCAAATGATTAAATAGATCGCATTTCCCTGTATCCATTAATAATAATAATAATAATAATGGAGCCTAAGCAAATACACAGCCCCACCAAAGTGAAAAAATAAGCTGCAATGCTCTTTTAATTAGATTATTGGGGATGTGCGTTGTTCTGTATGTATTAGGCCTATATTATCATTATAATCATCATCATCATCATCATCATCACGTCACAATCCATATTTGCTCCCGACGGGCGACGGCCCATAGAACATAATGGCTTCATGGACAAGTGCATTCACGATAATAAACAAAAAGTCTGTAATACTTTTAAAATTGACTCTCTTAGCTATATCCACTTACCCCAGGCCCCTTTAAATATTATTTATCTGATGAAGAATATAGGATGTTTTGCTGGTGGTTTCTTAGGCTATTTATGATCGCAAGAAGACAATTAGTTAGTGGCCAGATCCATCTGACCTGGGCAAAGACGCACAGGAGGATAGATGAACGAGGACGTAGCGTCCAGTCGCGCTAGAATATCTTTCTCTCACCGAACTACTGGAGTTCTGTTTCGTGATGCGTAGCCTGCTGCCAGGATTTGAGACGCGTTGTGAGCTTGTAGATCGGCTATTTTTTGATGAGAAGGCACCCGCGACCGCGTACAAGTTAAACATGTCAAACAAACCGAAAATGACTTACCTCTGTAGTTAGAAAGTAGCCTATAAGTATTCCTTTATCCCTGACTTTTGTTTCGATCTTAATATTATAGATTCCTTGGCAGCCTTCTTCTGCCTGTCAATCAATTAACAGCACGCTGCACGGCTGCAGTGAGTTACATAAAAGAGGATTTTAATAATGATTAAATGGTCGGGTCTCTCGGAACCTTGGAAATAAAAGGATTTCGGGACAACATGTCACGGGTTTCGGTCTGTAAAAAAAGAATGAACGTCGGAACGGGACGGAATCGGACGAGACCGTTACGGGGCCACTCAGGTTTGGTTTTGTAATTTGATTATTGTTTCATAACAGGTCGGAATCGGTCAAAATTTGACGGCCCATTTAGTTTTCGGGACCATTTTTTGGACCTGTGAAGATCTCTAGCCTACGGTTCTTCTCAATTGAGACAGGAGTCTTAGTTGGGACTCGCGTGAGCGCACGCAAACACGCACACTAACGTAGGCAGGCTACACAGATAGTCTGCACATTTATAGATTGATTAAAAAATGCGTTTATAAACTAAATAGATGTGGTGAAACATCACAAAAAGTGCCACAATAAATGGCCAGGAAGCCTGCGCTGAAAGAACATGTCACATTCTAATCGGGTTAGGTGTTTACATGGAAGGATTTTCCTTTTGATCGGGTCGTAAAAAAGTCTAGACCACCCCGATCAGAATTTAAATCGTGTTGGTTTTGATCGGGTTTATTTAGGTGTATACATGCAGAATTAGATCGGGTTTATCTAAAATCTTGTTTTTAATACGATTAGATGCGTGCATGTAAACGGGGCTATTGCTTTGTGAGCTTGTAGATCTGCTACGTTTGTATAGCCAGAGTGTAAAATAAGTGATAAAATAAGTGGTTGATGTGTATAAGTATAGCTAAATCTGCTAAGTAAATAGTGACTAAAGTTTTCAAGTAAGAAGTAATAAAAAAGATTATTTAGTTCATGTTACTCCTGTCTGGTTTTCTACTCTAAAACCCAGACAGTCCATCCAGACCAGGTCCTTTAATAGGTGGCTGTAAGCAGGTTCTCTATCCAGGAATAATGTATTTTATAATGTGTTTTATTCCTCATTTAGACTGATGAACTGCTGGTTGTCAGAGAGGAGCTGTGAACTTCTGGCCTCAGCTCTCAGATCTAATCCTCATTTGAGAGAATTAGACTTGAACTTCAACGTGTTGCCGGTGTCTGGACTGAAGAACTTCTCTGGACTGGAGTCTCTGCAGTGAGTAGACTTGGACTGTGTCCATGTTGGTTAGTGCAGTGATTCCCTTGTTTCATGTTCCAATGGCATAACGTCTATTGTGCTAGTCTGCCCCAACAATCCCCTCCTCCCACCCCATTTTATACAGTCATACACCTGCTGAAGATTCATGTTTATGTATATAATCTGTTGCATTAAATTAACCAGGCAAAACACACACAAATGCAGGGGTCGCATGATTTCATAAACCCTGGATTTTTCCACATATAGTTTATGAAGTCATCACCTCACCTGTTTGTTCACGTTCACACAGAAGCAAAACTGTGCTGAGAAAAAAACATTGCTTGTGTGTGTGTGTGTGTGTGTGTGTGTGTGTGTGTGTGTGTGTGTGTGTGTGTGTGTGTGTGTGTGTGTGTGTGTGTGTGTGTGTGTGTGTGTGTGTGTGTGTGTGCGCTGGTTGAAGATATCCTCCCTTGCTCAATAAAACTTATTGTAGTCTAAATTATGTTCAGTTCTCGTCCGCCCAAAATATGAAGGAGTTCATGAATGACTGTCATTGAAGGCTTTCAACCCCAACATAGAAGATCTACAAGCCCACATCGTGTCGAGGCAGCGATGCGTTGTGGGCTTGTATGCTGTTAAATGTTAGGGTGGGACTCCTGGGCCACAGTAGCCTGTGATTGGCTGCTACTAGGCCAGTATTCAGATGATAGACAAGCTAGTTAGCCAATCATGTGATGTCTCTCTGCTCTGTGGGCCGGTGCTACTGAAGGATTGGTCCTCTCCACTTAGTGGCCGCCCAGACCAAAGATTACCGTAACTAAAATGGTAGCAAAACATTACTGTAACTATCCTAAAATGGTATCAAAACATTACTGTAACTATCCTAAAGTGGTAGCAAACATTACTGTAACTATCCTAAAGTGGTAGCAAAACATATCTATGGTCCACTTGTATAGTCATATGCCCGGTATGCCAGAAGCCCAGTCCACCCCTGCTTTCAGACACAACACTGCTGGAGTCCAAGGAGAGTCTCAAGTCCACTCCTCTGACAGTGTTTTTGTCTGTCCAAGATAATGCTAGCAGAAACACTGTAGTGTCAGGTAGTGGAGACGTTGTGTTAGACAGTCACACATTGATGCATTGTTGTTCTACTTCCTACAGAGTGAAACATGGAGGAGAATTCTGGAATTCTAATCCTGATCCTCAACTCCTTACAAGATGTGAGTATCTGTCTGTCTGTCTGTCTGTCTGTCTGTCTGTCTGTCTGTCTGTCTGTCTGTCTGTCTGTCTGTCTGTCTGCCTGCCTGCCTGCCTGCCTGCCTGCCTGCCTGTCTGTCTGTCTGTCTGTCTGTCTGTCTGTCTGTCTGTCTGTCTGTCTGTAAAAAAAAACTCTCCTTCTGCCACACATTCTGTTAATTTCCCCAAAACACACTGGCCTTCATTTATCAACGTTGTGCAGATCACATTTTTGGCGTTCGCCATTTTAGGCAAATTGTCTGGCATTTTATCATCGCATCATGACTTTGATGTTGGCGTAGGGTCGGATCAGATCTCACATCAAGTTCTGAGGTGGTGTAGGATTCATCTTACACCACTTTGTTCCATTGTAGACATGCGGAGCAGCATTGTCTAACTAGAAAAGAAAATTTCTACGAAATTTTAAGTGTGCCTGCAGCTCGCTAAGTCTGTGCAACCTTGTGTAGCAGTTGGTGTTAGCATTAGCGTTACATTTTTTAACATTAGCATTTTTTGCATAAGCTTTAACATTATCGTTTTTCATATGACACCACCCACATGTCTGTACGACAAACGGTTCACGAGATAAAGGGTCACTTCCTGTTTGGTGAGGGTCACTTCCTGTTACAGAGGGGGCGGGGCTTAATCAATTACAGCTCATCCCTATTGGCCGGAAAAAGACCAAAGTTGTGTTTGCATTTTAAAGTTTAAATCACGTTGCTAGGCAAAAGTATGGCAGAGTTATGTGGCGCCAAAGTTTCTGGGTTTTTTTCCCGAGTCCCCCATTCTAAGTCAATGGGGTTTTTGGGCGTCGTTTTTTGCGAATTACGTCGCAATGGTAACGCGGATCGGAAAGAAAAGTAATAGCACCCCATTCCCGGCCGAGCCGCACGTTTTGATGTATATATTGCGGCGGTGCTGTAAATCGTGCGGCAGTTATTACGTGCCGAAATTTGTGGCGACATTATGTAACTAACTAACTAACTAACTAAGTATGGCGGATTACAATAAGTGTTTTGCCATTGCATTGCATGGCAGGCACACTTAACTATCTGACACATGTATCCACTCCAAAATGTATATCTAACAAACTAACCAGTAAGACTACCTAATCGGGAGATAAGCGACCGTAGGTCACTTATTTCCACAAATAGGGCAAAAATTTGTTTTTCCAAAATCTTCCTGATCCATGTTGATGACATGAGTGTAGACATACTGTGTAGTGATTTTCGTGATTTTAGGGCAAAATCTGTAGGAGCAGTGTCCAAAAATGTGTTTTTAAAAGTCGGCCTGGAGGTGGCGCTATATGGGACAGATTCATGTTGATGGGATGAGTGTAGACATACTGTGTACCGATTTGCGTGATTTTAGGGCAAACATTTTAGGAGCAGTGTCCAAAAATGTGTTTTGCAAGAATCGGCCTCATGGTGGCGCTAGAAGAGGGCCATGTGAGAAATGAGGGGTGGGGTCTCCGCGCCGCCAAGGCGGACGAATAGGTACCGGCCCCGGCTGTCCCGGTCGCTCCTAGCCGGAGTTACGGCATTTTATGTGAGCTGCAGTGTAGGGGGTCCTCCACTGGGGGCGCCACCACTTTTGCATCCGTTCTGGAGCACCAGGAGTCGGTGGTCCCCGGGAATTCCCCGTGAGCAGCCCCGTTGGGGTGGTCATTTGGTCAGTTTAGCACATTTGGTCATTTTTTACATCTGGGGGCCCAGGTCCCTGGAGCTCCGGGGGTCCTTGGAGGTTGTAGTTTGGCAGGTAAGGAGTGTGTGTGCAAAATTTGGCATGGATCGGGGCAACGGTTGCGGAGATATGAGCAGGGCAAGAGTGTGACGTGTGACGTGTGACTGACGGACTGACGGACTGACGGACTGACTGACTGACGGACAGCCTGTGGAGGTTTTGGTAGTAAATGCGACCTACTGTCGCAATAAATAATCCCTGTGGAAATATTTTATAAATGCGTACATCATGGACATGTGCGCCGATTTTATTTCCAAGTTACAATGATAAGCAATTAAAATGTAGCGATATGGAAGCAATCTATCAACAAGTGCTCTAACAGTCATTAAGATAAGATTGCTGATCTGCTCAGAACAAGGAGATGAGAGAGCATTTTGGGGAGGGACCGGCGTGGCGCTGCTGTAATCTTTTTGTGGACCGCGAGGTCTCCAACTTATACAGTGAAGTGAGTCCTATACTAGAAAAGAAAATTTCGAAGAAATTTTAAGTGTGCCTGCAGCTCGCTATTTGTGTGCAACCTTGTGTAGCAGTTGGGACTGTGGGACCACCCACTGAGTTTGAGGCCATTAATGTGTTGGGAAGTGGAGTTATGGATGTTTAAAGCCCAGCCAATTGGAAGACAGAGGGGGCGGGGCTTAAACAATTACAGCTCATTCCTATTGGCCATCTAAGTACACACAGCAAGTTTCGAGACGGTACCATGCTGCAAACTGGAGATATAGCTGTTTAAAGCTCAGCCAATAGGAAGATAGGGGTGGGGCTTAATAGGGGCGGGGCTTAAGTAATACGTTCCTATTGGCCGTTCAAGTCCAGACACCAAGTTTCAAGACGGTACCATGCTGTGAACTGGCGTATTGGCTGTTTAAAGCCCAGCCAATAGGAATACAGAGGGGGCGGGGCTTAATCAATTACAGCTCATCCCTATTGGCCGGAAAAAGACCAAAGTTGTGTGAGCATTTTACATTTTAAATGACGTTGCTAGGCAAAAGTATGGCAGAGTTATGTGTCGCCAAAGTTTCTGTTTTTTTTTTCAGAGTCCCCCATTCAAAGTCAATGGGGTTTTTGGGCGTAGTTTTTTGCGAATTACGTCACCATGGTAACGCGGATCGGAAAGAAAAGTAATAGCAAACCATTCCCGACCGAGCCGCACGTTTTGATGTATATATTGCGGGGGTGGCGTAAATTGTGCAGCAGTTATTACGCGCTGAAATTTCCCCCATTCTAAGTCAATGGGGTTTTTGCTTTTTGGGCGTCGTTTTTTGAGAATTACGTCGCAATGGTAACGCGGATCGGAAAGAAAAGTAATAGCACCCCATTCCCGGCCAAGCCGCACGTTTTGATGGATATATTGCGACGGTGGCGTAAATCGTGCGGCAGTTATTATGTGCCGAAATTTGTGGCGAAACTTAATTACGTACTTAAGTATGGCGGATTACAATAAGTGTTTTGCCATTGCGTTGCATGGCAGGCACACTTAATTAAGTGTGCCTGCTATGCAATAGCAGAACACTTATTGTAATCCGCCATACTTAAGTCAGTCAGTCAGTCAGTAAGTAATGTTCTTGCAAATTTCTGCTCGTAATAACTGCCGCACAATTTACGCCACCGCCGCAATATATACATCAAAACGTGCGGCTCGGCCGGGAATGGTGTGCTATTACTTTTCTTTCCGATCCGCGTTACCATTGCGACGTAATTCGCAAAAAACGACGCCAAAAAACCCCATTCACTTAGAATGGGGGGAATTTCGGCACGTAATAACTCCCGCACGATTTACGCCACCCCCGCAATATACACATCAAAACGTGCGGCTCGGCCGGGAATGGTGTGCTATTACTTTTCTTTCCGATCCGCGATACGATTGCGATGTAATTCGCAAAAAACGACGCCCAAAAACCCCATTGACTTAGAATGGGGGACTCCGAAAAAAAACCAGAAACTTTGGCGCCACATAACTCTGCCATACTTTTGCCTAGCAACGTGATTTAAACTTTAAAATGCACACACAACTTTGGTCTTTTTCCGGCCAATAGGGATGAGCTGTAATTGATTAAGCCCCGCCCCCTCTGTAACAGGAAGTGCCTCTATAACTCATGAACCGTTTGTCGTACAGACTCGCGGCTGGTGTCATAATTTTTTTTTTTCTCAAAATTTTTTTTTCTCAAAATTTTTTTTTCTCAAAATTTTTTTTCTCACAATTTTTTTTTTTCAAAATTTTTTTTTCTCAATTTTTTTTTTTCTCAAATTTTTTTTTTCTCAAAAATGTTTTTTTCTCAAAATGTTTTTTTTCTCAAATTTTTTTTTTTTTCTCAATTTTTTTTTTCTCAAAACATTTTTTTTCTCAAAATTTTTTTTTCTCAATTTTTTTTTTCTCACATTTTTTTTTCTCAATTTTTTTTTCTCAATTTTTTTTTCTCAATTTTTTTTTTCCTCAAAAAAATGTTTTTTTCTCAAAAAACTTTTTTTTTTCTCAAAAAACTTTTTTTTTCTCACAAAACTGTCGTTAAAGTGCGACCCGTGATAACGGCCAAAAATGCGCCAAAACGCCACTAATTAGTCGAAATGGCTGACTTCCTGTTTGGTTTCTGATTGGCTGCTGGCCTTGTGACGTGGGTAGAGCTGCGAGGGCCCGGTCATCGCTGCTTGCAGCTTTAATTCATTAATCGTCCATGACCTTAATTGGGGCCTATTTCGCCAAACAGGAAGTGCCCCTCACCAAACAGGAAGTGACCCTTGATCTCGTGAACCGTTTGTCATACAGACACGCGGGTTGCGTCAAATGACAAGATTAAGAGTCCTTAAACTTAATTGGGGCCTATTTCGCCAAACAGGAAGTGCCCCTTACCAAACAGGAAGTGACCCGTTTTCTCGTGAACCGTTTGTCGTACAGACATGTGGGTGGTGTCATATGAAGAACAATAATGTTAACGTTTATGCAAAAAAATGCTAATGTTAATAACGCTAATGCTAACACCAACCGCTACACAAGGTTGCACAGACTTAGCGAGCTGCAGGCACACTTAAAATTTCTTAGAAATTTTCTTTTCTAGTTAACACTTGAGATGCCATTATTGTTGTAATTATTCGTCTACAGAGCGCCGCCATTCACTTGCGCTTTATTTTGAAGAGCCCCGGAAGCCACGATCGTGTCCATGTTGTGTAAATTCACGGTCTTGTAATGGTGACCAGTATGTTTATTTTCACACGGAAATGAAAAATCCTAACCGCGGCCAACCGCTGCGGCCCAGTGTCGCCTTGAAATAAAGCGCTTCTCGGCGATCAAAGCGTTTTTGAAAGTAGATTCGGAGATAAAGCCGTTTCTTTGCAGCAGCAATGAATAGGAGCCTATGGAGATTACACGCTTCCTGATGATAAAACCCAAAGTTCCAAACCTGGCTGTGCCCAGCCCAGCGCACGCTGTGGGGATTGGGGAACACATGCTTGATTTATTTTAGTGTAAGAACTCAAAGTGCACTGTGCACGTCACCGATATTGGGTTAAATTAATATCCCAACATAATTCCATTCATGATGATGTGACTGCTGGTGTGATGTCATTCATGTAGGCTGCTAGCCTACTTTACACAATAAATGATAATTCCACTGTCAAAGACTGCTGTTTCCACAGTGCTCTGTGTGTGTGTGTGTGTGTGTGTGTGTGTGTGTGTGTGTGTGTGTGTGTATGTGTGTGTGTGTGTGTGTGTGTGTGTGTGTGTGTGTGTGTGTGTGTGTGTGTGTGTGTGTGTGTGTGTGTGTGTGTGTGTGTGTGGGTGGGGGGGGACCATAACGTGGACACAAAGGCAGTGAGGCGAGGTGTGCAGGGTAAACTCATGGGTAAACTCTCTTCTATTGGTTCTCCTTACGTTGCCAGGTCGTATTCCGGTTGTTCTTGTCGTAAAATCGGGGTGTTTTGAGAATATTTAAGGACGTGTTATTTAAATTCAGCCGGCAACGCTGGGATCAAATGTACACCAGGATAGGCTGTTTAGTAGGAGTGTAACGATATTTTAATAGCGATTCGATACATATCACGATATATGGTTGACGATACAATACACATTAAATGATTTAAAATCGATATAGTAACTATTTAACAAAGACATTAAATCTGTGTGAAAGGTGTGGATAGTGCATGTTTTTAAGGGAAACATGTATTATTATGGATATAACTAAGTAAACACAGTGATTATCTGCCAAATACATGGACATTGTATATTGACAAATCTGCACCTTGACATGAACCCAGAGATTACACACATTTATCGATAGACCAGTGTAGCTATATGGAAAGGAAAAGTAATTAAACCCCTCCTTTTAATTTTTTCTTCTTAAAAATGCTAAATACAATACCAAAGTAGGTAGTATCGATACAATCGATTCTTTGCACTGCCAATACGCTGTTTTTTACTCTCCATTGATAAATGAGGGCCACTGTCCCCTCATACAACACTCCATTGATAAATGAGGGCCACTGTCCCCTCATACAACACTCCTTCTGACACACATTCTGTTAATGTCCCCAAAACACTCTGTCCCTGCATGGGTCACTCCTCCTTTCAGTTGGCTGCAGACCATGACTGGAACAAGATGCAAAAAAGAGACTTTTATCTCCATTCCTGTTTTCAGGGACACTGATAGGATCAGTGTGGTGACCCCCCCCCCCCCCCTGTCCACTCCTATCATAGTCTAGGTACTGTATCTAAGTTTTCAGGGACTGTTAGGGAGGGAGGGAGAGTTCTTTTCACAGCCCCGTCCTGTCCAGTGTCCCCATGGAGGGGGTCCCCATGGAGGGGGTCTGGCGTCCCCATGGAGGGGGTCTGGCGTCCCCATGGAGGGGGTCCGGCATCCCCATGGAGGGGGTCCGGCCTCCCCATGGAGGGGGTAAAAAAACAAACCTTAACCCTAAACCAAACCTTAACCCTAACCCTAAACCAAACCTTAACCCTAAACCAAACCTTAACCCTAACCCTAAACCAAACCTTAACCCTAACCTCAGTAAAACTAACGAGGTGAATATCTAACCCTCCGTGATGCTCTGGTCCACTGAGGGTGAATATCTAACCCTCCGTGATGCTCTGGTCCACTGAGGGTGAATATTTAACCCTCTGTGATGCTCTGGTCCACTGAGGGTGAATATTTAACCCTCTGTGATGCTCTGGTCCACTGAAGGTGAATATTTAACCCTCTGTGATGCTCTGGTCCACTGAGGGTGAATATTTAACCCTCTGTGATGCTCTGGTCCACTGAGGGTGAATATTTAACCCTCTGTGATGCTCTGGTCCACTGAGGGTGAATATTTAACCCTCTGTGATGCTCTGGTCCACTGAGGGTGAATATTTAACCCTCTGTGATGCTCTGGTCCACTGAGGGTGAATATTTAACCCTCTGGACGGGACAGGGCCGTGAGAAGAACTCAGCCTTGCTGCTATTAGGATCATTTTGGTGACACCTGCAGATGCTTTGCAACCACTTAGAGCTTATCATTTGGCAAACAAATAAAAGATTTACACCAGCTCTACTGGAGTTGATCAAGAAAATTGGAGTGATATCTGGTTACAAAGTTAATAACTCGAAATCATCCATAATTTTGCTCAACCAGGAAGAAAGGGATAACCCTCCAATCTATACACGTCATTTCAAAGCGGTGGAGCAATTTACTTACTTGGGTATTCAAATTGTCCCTAAACTAGAGGATATTGTAAGCCACAATTACAACCCAATAACTGTATCAATTTCTGAAGCAATTAGTAGGTGGTCAGACCTCTCAATCTCACTAATTGGTAGAATTAATATACTCAAAATGAATACACTCCCTAAGCTGCTGTACCTATTTCAAAATATCCCCCTGCCTCCTCCTGTCGGTTTCTTCCCTAAAATGGAAAAGTTGTTTCGAAATTTTATTTGGAATAATCGTCGCCCCAGACTCCGGCTTTCCCTACTATATTTGCCCTATGATAGGGGAGGTCTAAAATGCCCCAATATGCTGTGGTACTACTGGGCAGCACAGCTGAGAACTATAATGTTCTATTATACAGAGGAGGGGTCTCCTAAGTGGAGACACATTGAATCAGGTTCCTTAAAGATCTCGATGCCCAATTATCTCTACTCTAACTCATTAAGTAAACTTAAAAAAGCTACAACCAATCCCATTGTTAAAAACATGATCAAGGTATGGCAGGATGTTCGGAAATATTTGTGCAATATCATCCCCATTTCTCGCTTTAGTCCGATTTGGGGGAATGAGGCATTCGCCCCGGGTAGGGCGGATTGAGGATTTAAGCTTTGGGCTGGAAAAGGAATTAAACAACTAAAATATGTTTTTGGTAAAAATAAGATTCTGCTTTCATTTGAAGAACTTATGGCCAAATGTAATATTCCTAGAACACACCTGTTTAAATTTTTCCAACTCAGGGACTTTATAAGGGTTAAACAAGCACAGTCTCTGACGATCCCTCCTCTGTCGATAATAGAAAGAGCTCTCATTATGAACCCTTTTGAACGGGGCATCATATCTGGATTTTATACTCTTCTGGTGGACTTTTCGCCCGAAACATCTGAATCTAGATTTAATGCCTGGAACTCTGATTTACAAGGGGAACTAACAATGGATGAGTTTAACACAGCCTGTGAGGAGGCTCAGGCACAGACTAGTAATACTCGTTTAAAATTGCTGCAATATAATTGGCTGATGAGGGTGTACATCACGCCAGAAAAAATAAATAAATGTAATCCTAATATCCCAGACACTTGTATCAGATGTAACGATGATAAAGGCACTCTGTTCCATTGTTTGTGGACATGTCCCAAAATAAAGGAGTTTTGGGAGGTTAGAAAGGAGTTACAACAGATACTACTTATTAATATTGAGCTAGACCCAAAACTCTTCTTATTAGGCCTTTACCCAATTGGCCATAAGATAAAAAATTGCGAGATAAAATCTTTGGACCTTGTGTTCCTACAAGCCAAAAGGGTTATCGCCCTTTCATGGAAAAAGACAGGGAAACCTAGCATCGCTCAGTGGTTTAAGGAACTGTCTTTATGCCTTCCTTTAGAAAGAATTACTTACACTCTCAAAAACAAACAAGAGCTATTTGAGAAAGTATGGGGAAGTTTTATCCAGTATGTCAAGGGAAATGACCTTTCCTATCTGATGGAGGAACCAGGAGTGGGGTGACTGTTTCTTTGTTTTGTTTTCCCTCTACGGTCATTCATTTGTCTGGCCTGCTGTGATGTTGATGTGATGTACGTGCTCTTTGTGTTATGATTATTTTGTATTCTTTGGGGTTTTGTTTTTGTGGGTTTTTTTTGTTTGTTTATTTTTTGCTTTTATTGTGATGTATATATTGTTTTGAATGTAAAAATAAAAATAAACATATTGTTAAAAAAAAAAAAGATTTACAAGCTCACAACGTGTTGCATCTCTGTATGTTGTGAGCTTGGAGATCTGCTACATATTTCTTCCTCCACTGGTCTCATGTGTGATGTCATACAGCTCAAGTATCCACAAATACAAATACTCAGGAAAAAATACCTTAACTTATAGAGTACTGTCTGTCTGTCTGTCTGTCTGTCTGTCTGTCTGTCTGTCTGTCTGTCTGTCTGTCTGTCTGTCTGTCTGTCTCTCTTTCTGTCTGTCTGTCTGTCTGTCTGTCTGTCTGCCTGTCTGCCTGTCTGCCTGTCTATCTGCCTGTGTCTATCTGTGTGCGTGCGTGCGTGCGTGCGTGCGTGTTCTGTCTCTCTCTCTCTCCCTCTCAGTGAATGGTATTTTAATACTCAAATACTCAGGAAAATAACCTTAACTTATAGAGTACTGTGTGTGTGCGTGCGTGCGTTCGTGCGTGCGTGTGTGTGTGTGCGTTTCTCTGTCTGTCTGTCTGCCCCTCTCTCTCTGCCTTTCTATCTCACTGTGTGTGTGTGTGTGTGTGTGTGTGTGTGTGTGTGTGTGTGTGTGTGTGTGTGTGTGTGTGTGTGTGTGTGTGTGTGTGTGTGTGTGTGTGTGTGTGTGTGTGTGTGTGTGTGTGTGTGTGTGTGTGTGTGTGTGCGCGTTTGTGCGTGCGTACGTGTTTCTGTCTCTCTCTCTCTCTCTCGCGCTCTCTCTCTCTCTCTCTCAGTGAATGGTATTTTAATACTTTTTGTCTCCACCAGCCGAAGGCTGAGGGAGAGTATGTTTTCCCCTCCGTCCGTCCGTGTGTCCGTCCGTCCGTGCGTCCGTGCGTGCGTGCGTGTGTCCTCGCAGTTTGTGTGCAGCTAATCTCAGTCACCGTTGGCCCGATCGCTGCCAAAGTGAGCACACACATTCCCTGGATGCCAATCTAGAACCTCTGCCCCACATTTTTCAAATCAGCCTCATGGTGGCGCTATAACAGGCCGATTTGTGTGGCCTGGTGGAGACCTGTGCTCGGAAGAGCACTGCTTCTAGTTTAAATATGTAATGTTTTAATGTTTCCTGTCTTGTTTTCTCATCAGACTTCCATCGTCTCACACTGGATCCAAACACAGCGAGCAGAAAACTCTGTCTGTCTGAGAACAACAGGAATGTGACTCGGCCAAAGGGGGAGGAGCTTCAGTCATACCCTGATCATACTGACAGATTTGATGATGAGTATTATCAGGTTCTGTGTACAGAGGGTCTGACTGGACGCTGTTACTGGGAGGTAGAGACGAGTGGACTGGTTAGGATAGGAGTGGCTTACAGAGGAATCAGCAGGAGAGGAGGGGGTAGTCTGCTTGGACAGAATGATCTGTCATGGAGTCTGCTCTGTACGGGAGGCTCTTACTATGTCGATCACAATAGTAGGCAGACTGACCTCCCTGTTGATTCCTCTGACTCCAACAGAGTAGCAGTGTATGTAGACCATGCTGCTGGGACTCTGTCCTTCTATGACGTGTCCTCTGACTCACTGAGACACCTTTATACCTTCCAGTCCACATTCACTGAACCACTCTACCCTGGGTTTAGGCTTTATGACCCCCCCTCCTCCTCCTCCTCCTCCTCCTCCTCAGTGTGTCTTTGTGAGGTCAGATAATGTCTCTGATTGTTGACATCAACGTGTGTGTGTGTGTGTGTGTGTGTGTGTGTGTGTGTGTGTGTGTGTGTGTGTGTGTGTGTGTGTGTGTGTGTGTGTGTGTGTGTGTGTGTGTGTGTGTGTGTGTGTGTGTGTGTGTGCGTGTGTGTGTGTGTGTGTGTGTGTGTGTTTATATGTACAGTATAAGGTACAGTCAGGGTTCTGTACTGTATATATTTATGTTTCTATGTATTCAGTACACTCAGGGTTGTGTTTAAATGGAGCTTATTGTTGAACAAAAACTCATTTCACCCTCTGTTTTACACCTGTAAACCTGGGATGATTCTGATTCTATCTGTAAAAACATTCAATAAAAACCACTTCATCTCTAATCTATATATTAATCATACCACACATTGTGAAAATAGAAGTGGTGGAAAACTAATCACTTTTTTACTTGAGTAAAAGTATCAATACTACAATGTAGAAATACTCTGTTACAAGTTAAAGTCTGCAATTATAAATGTACTTGAGTAAAAGTACAAAAATGTTGGCATGAAAATGTAGCCTACTGAAAGTATGAAAATGTTAAAGTACTCATTATGCAGAATGTCCTGTTTCACAAGTTTTCAAATTAACACAATGTATAAAAATATTTTGGAAATAGCTGATCTACAAGCTCACAATGTGTGGATATGTAGGGCTGATTGATTGATTGATTATTTTATTGACACAATGAATTTACATACAAGTACAGTGGACACATTTAAAAAACATGCAGCACGTCCTTGGTACGGCAAAAAGCATTCTGACCAATAGGAACATCCCAATAAGTCCTTTTACAGTCTTGATTCCATTGGAAGTCCTTGGCACTCATTTTACAGAACATGGCAATATTCGTTAATGATAATGATGAATACCTATACTATCCCGCGGGGGAAATTCAGATATCGCAGCCCAACCCAGCTGCTTTTTTTATCAGCTTTGACCCAGCTGAACTCAACCCAGTGATGCCCACAAGGAGCGCAAGGGGGAAGGGGAGCAGTGGTAGCTGGAGTGGGGAATCGTACCTGCGACCTCTGGGGCCTGGTTGCAATTGATAAAATTGATAAAAAAAATATATACTTCACTATATGTATGGTGCAAAAAATTATACAGAACCTAGCAATATTCGTTGCATTTGATAAAAGATATATACTTCACTATATGTATGGTGCAAAAAATTATACAGAACATAGCAATATTCGTTGCATTTGATAAAAGATATATACTCACTATAGTTTGGTGCAAAAAAGGGGGGAGGGGGGTGGGGTGATTGGGGGGGACTCACTTTTCTCCTGATTTCAGGGAAAAATGATGACTACCTACGCCTCTGACCTCCTGAAAGATGAATTTTCAGGGCTGTTTTAAAGGAGGCCAGCGAGTTATTCGTTTTAAGGGAAATAGTCAAGGAGTTCCACACTTCAGTGGCTGTATTGTAAAAGGAGAATTTCCCCATGTTTGTACTATGGATTTGTATTATTAAATCGTTGTTTGCGCTCCCTCTGGTGTTGTAGCTGTGGGTGTCATTACTTTTTGGAGGTGTTTGATCAAATATGCGGGCACTGTGGGGGTTGATAATAGATTTGCATTGACTATTTTGAACGTCAGACCCATTTTCAATTATTTAACCCTGTCTTCTATACTGTTTTGTAATAATGTTGTCAAAAGTTGACTGTACATATCTTAGATTCCCAATGCTCTGTAAGCATTTCTGAAACAACAACAGTAAATAAATGTATATTGATGATGTACAGTAAGTGTCCTTGTATTTATTTCTATGGAGTTTGGGTGAGTTTGTCAAGGTGCTCTGAGGGACAGACTATCTGATGTACTGTGAACAGCACAATGCTTAGAAAGCTTTATTATTATTATTATTACCCTTACCCTTATTAGCATTATTATTACTAGAAGCTGGGCCGCCCTTTGGGCGGCCCAGCGTCTAGTCGGCGACCTGGCCAACTCGGAACAATGTAAATAGGGAATGAATGCCCCGCCCTTTAATGCAAACCCCATTATACCTGTTTTCATAGGACCCGTTTTGACCATCTGTCTGCCTGTGTCCATTTATGCCCATATATGGAGATATCTGTATCTGTCTGTCTGTCTGTCGGCGTCCATTTTATGTCCATATATGGAGATCACTGCAGTTATAGTTCCGGGTCCATTTTATGCCCATATATGGAGTATCTGTCTGTGCCTCCAACTGTGTTGCAGACACAGTGCCGGTTCCCCCTTTAATGCAAACCTCATTATACCTGTTGTCATAGGACCCGTTTTGAACATCTGTTTGCCTGTGTCCATTTATGCCCATATATGGGGGCATTCATTTTATGCCCATATATGGAGAACGCGCGTGCCCGTGGGACGAACACCCATATATGGAGATCTTTGACCATCTGTTTGCCTCTGTCCATTTATGTCCATATATGGAGATATCTGTATCTGTCTGTCTGCAATCCATTTTATGCCCATATATGGGGGCATTCATTTTATGCCCATATATGCCCATATATGGAGAACGCGCGTGCCCGTGGGACGAACGCCCATATATGGAGAACGCGCGTGCCCGTGGGACGAACGGTTCTCGAGATACGCGGATTACATAATACATACACACTCACAGAGATTTTTTGTTGACTCATGTGGCGTACGTGATGTCAGAGCCTTTTATGAAGTGATGTCACAATGAGTCAGAGCTTTCGCCGATTTCCTCCCGAACAGCCTGATGTCAACAATCAACCCCGCATATATGGAGAACGCGCGTGCCCGTGGGACGAACGCCCATATATGGAGAACGCGCGTGCCCGTGGGACGAACGGTTCTCGAGATACGCGGATTACATACATACATACACACTCACAGAGATTTTTTGTTGACTCATGTGGCGTACGTGTTGTCAGAGCCTTTTATGAAGTGATGTCACAATGAGTCAGAGCTTGCGCCGATTTCCTCCGGAACAGCCTGATGTCAACAATCAGCTCCGCATAAGGAGATTCCGAACGTTTTGCGCCGTTTCGGAAAAAACGCGCGTCGGGTCGGGTCGAGGCCGGGCACTGCACTCCGCGCCGCGGCGGAGAACGCGCGTGCCGAATCTGAAGCCGGTGGGACGAACGGTTCTCGAGATACGCGGATTACATACACGCAGACACGCAGAGACTTCTCGCATTTATAGATAGATTATACAGTAGTCTACAAGCGACTCCATTTCTTCTATTTTTTTTACTATTTGTCGTCGCCATCACGGCGCCAACTCACTACTGCCACGCAGGTCAGAGGACCAAAATGCACCACATTAATTACATTGTCTCGTTGGGTGTTATGCAGCTCTGCGACGTTGGAAGCGTTGTTTCGTAAAAACAGTCTTCAACCAGGAAAAGCGTCTCCATCCGGTGGAATATTTTTCATTTCGCCCTATAAATGTATTTTCAGCGTGTGGTGGGGGGCTCAGACCGCGTCCACTAAGTAGAGTAAGCTTTCAACTGTCCACTGATACCTTTGGTTTGGTGAGGGGCCAAACAGTTTTTGTTATTTTCGGACCAGAAGGCGGTGAACTCAACTAACGACCAGAGCTAATCAAACTGGGGGTCCTTCAGGGACGTGCTGGCCATTGGGAAAAGCGGGCCAACTCCCGAACGGCCGGTTCATTCCTGGCCGGTCCAGGCCGGCCATTAGGAAAAAATACAATTAAAATGTCGGCCTTCGTTCCATTTTGGGGGCTGGGCGGCCAACAAAGTAAATCGTCGGGCAGAAACCTTGCATCTCCAAGTTTCAAATTTGTAATTTTTTTTCGCAAAGCAAAGCCCTGCTTCATCATCCAAGGCTGTCGCACAAAAGTAGTGAAAACAGCAGATCTACAAGCACACAACGCCTCGCGGTGCAAGGCGTTGTGTGCTTGTAGATCGGCTGTTTTCACTAGTTTAATTCATTTTTTAAATGATAAATACAAAACAAACGGTTTTGGACATACAAGGTTTCCACCCGACAACGACGAAATACTGGCTTGTCACTTGTCATGATCTCAAATGGCAAATCTTTGAGTAGCAGCAGCGCTATAGAGAGAGATCTCTCTCTATAGCGCGCAATGAGGGCCTCTCAAACTCTTTTTTTCCCGGGCTGAATCAGGGGCCCAGCACGTCCCTGGGGTCCTTGATATGAATGCAAAAAAGATTTTGAGATTCATAGCAGTTACAGTACATGTTTTATACTGATTTATTTATGTTATTATTCTACCAGAGAGGTGTGTGCTGTATCTAAATTATATCCCCCACATAATTAGATAATCATTGTTAGTTCATGCAGGCATAGTTTGTGTGTTTGTGTTGTCAGTAGTCAGTACATTATGATGTCATACTATCACTGTAGTCCTACTGTACTTATAGTTGTCAGTAGTCAGTACATTATGATGTCATACTATCACTGTAGTCCTACTGTACTTATAGTTGTCAGTATTCAGTACATTATGATGTCATACTATCACTGTAGTCCTACTGTACTTATAGTTGTCAGTATTCAGTACATTATGATGTCATACTATCACTGTAGTCCTACTGTACTTATAGTTGTCATTATGATGTCATACTATCACTGTAGTCCTACTTATAGTTGTCAGTACAGAAGGTGTTCTCTTCCAGTGTGTCCCTCTCTCCCCCCCATGCCCCCCCCTCCCCCTCCTTTCATAATCACATGGTCTGGAAGCTGGTCATGTGACTCCTCACCATGACAACACATTTATGATAAAAGTTAAAACATTGTAATTTTCATACGTCTTGTTTCAGTAAAGATCTGATCTACAATGAGTTGTGAGCTTGATATCCCAGTGTTGCTAATAAACCTTGACCTTGTAGAACTGCTATTTTCATTATTTATTAATTAGTAGACTATAGTCCTAATGTCTTCACTGCATCTTATGCCTTTATTGATAGGTATATATACTGTAGGCCTACAGTAGGCTGACAGGAAATGAGGAGTGACACGCAGGAAAGGTCATGGGGATTCAAACCCACGACATGCTGTCAGACCAGATCAGCAGCCTGCAGTGGCCTGGGCTGTGTTTTAGTGTTTTAATCAATTTGTTTGGGATTCTTTTTTGAAACTTTTATTTGTATTTTTCGTATTAAAAAAATATATATTTCTGAATAATAGCAGGATCGTTAGGAAATAATCCTTTATATTATGAAATAATCCTTTATATTATGAAATAATCCTTTATATTATGAAATAATCCTTTATATTATGAAATAATCCTTTATATTATGAAATGCAGATAATTACTCACAGCCTCATACAAATGTGTCCACGACCCCCAGAATGGGCCTCGACCCACAGCTTGGTTAACACCACTGTGACAATGTAAGGCAGTGGTTCTCAAACCTTTTCATGTCAAGGACCCCCAAAATGACTCTTATTAGCCAGGGACCCCCCAGTAGAGACCATCTTTACAGCTCTAGCAGTGATTCTCAATCATTTTAACATGCATTATAGGCTACAGACCCCCATTTAATGGCATGGGGCAAAAAGAACAAAATAAACAACTTTATTAAAGATTAAAAAAACACTAAGACTAAGTACTAATATTTGGTTCCATTTGTTAAACAGACCCGTAGAGATCCATTGGTTCCTAACAATCATTTAGCTGAGGACCCCCTGGAACTCACTCAAGGACCCCCTGTGGGTCCCCAGACCACATGTTGAGAACCACACTGACTCAAAGCACATGGTGCTTGGCCCCGCCCCCTCCTGCTTGCAGAGAGAACAGACAGACAGACAGACAGACAGACAGTCACATGTCTTCTAGATCTGCTCCACAAACATGCTGGATTTAAACTTTATAACTTTTTATCAACAAAAGGACTTTAATCATTCAAACCTTGTGGAATAAATGTGCTGCTTTTCAACAGCTTGTTGGGAGTTACTCATCAAGGGTTTGTTTTTGAACCACTTTGTGGAAGAAATGCCTCCACATCAACAGAAGACCATGGGAATCCAGTGATCCAGAACTCCCCACTCCTCCACACACAGCGGATCACGGTCGCTTCTCTCCCCGGCTTCAGACGCTCCTTCCTGGGCTCCGTCCCTCCAGAGCTCCCCGCTCATCATGACGCTGGGTCTTCAGGGCTCCGTGGTGTCTGTTCTCCCCCCAGGAGGAGGCTCTCTGCCGGGGGTCCGCCGGGAGGACCGCAGCTCTGTACCCGGGGAGCGGTGCTCCTTCCCCGGGGAGGACATCAGCTCTGTACCGGTGGAGGAGGATGGCTGCTACTGCTCCTGCTGTGGAGTTAAAATGATGATGGATCACAACCACATCAACCAACTGTAAGTTACTTTATACAATAATAATAATGCTTTTACTCTGATAGGAGAGTTGATTGATTGGTTTATTCATTGATTGAATACTTTATACTTTTATAACTTACGATATGTATATAACTATACGAATACTTTAGTATCAATTCTCATATAAAAGCACAGGACAGTACAGTTCTTATACAAGGTATTCTAATAGGATTTAATGATAACACAATGGTTTTGAAGTATTGATTGAAGTATTGATTGTCAGTTAGGGAAATAGGTTTCATGACAGTACAGTTCACTGGTACAAGGTCAACTAAAAGGATACGCTCAGGAAAGCCAAGGCTTATATGATAACATTGAATGACAGACAGACAGAACACAGTACTAGTACGCCTACTGCTGCAGTAGATTGTTTACAATGGGGTCTTTCCTGTACTCTATTAATTTAAAGAAAAGTACTATTGAACTCGTATTTTATTGTGTACCCTGGCTGTGTCAGTGAGTTACACCGACCGTGGTGTCCCAACTAAACGTGTTTATTTATACTGTGGTTTAATGCTCTTGAGAGGGTGCAGATGTCACCTAAATGAGGTGACATTTCTTTGCAGCACACTGAGGACGGTGTCTCTAAACTAGAGCAAGCAGCTGTAATGTAGTTTATGCTGCTGTCTTTGCTCCATTTGCACACTGACTATCAGAGTTAGCAGTGAATGCTTCAACATGAGGATGATACTGCTTATTGATTACATTCATTTTGATTGATTGAATTCTTTATTAGAAGTTTCCCTGTA